>NW_024868063.1:119113-127120 GCF_013358625.1 Macadamia integrifolia
GTTTGCCTATAACAACAGTTACCAAGCTACAATTGGGATGGCTCCGTATGAGGCATTATATGGCAGGAAGTGCAGAACTCCTTTGTATTGGGATGAGGTAGGTGAACATCGAATGTTAGGACCTGAGATGATACAGATGACTTGTGACAAAGTTAAAGTTATTCGAGAACAAATTAAAGCAGCTCAGTCCCGTCAAAAGAGCTATGCGGACACCCGCAGAAAAGACATCGAATTTCAGCCAAGAGAAAAGGTATTTCTCAAGATCTCTCCTACTAAAGGGTTCCAAAGGTCTCACCGAAAGGGGAAGTTGAGCCCAAGATACATTGGACCATTTGAGATCTTAGCCCGGGTTGGCTCAGTAGCCTAGATGCTTGCTCTGCCACCTTCACTTGGGGATGTTCATAATGTATTCCATGTATCCATGCTGAAGCGATACGTTCATGATCCCTCTTATGTATTACCTATGGAGCCACAATACCTTGAAGCTGACATGACCTATACAGAGCAGCCAGCTGAAATTTTGGACCGAAAGGTGAAAACCCTTCGCAACCGCTCCATTTCCTATGTAAAGGTGCGATGGGCTAATCATTCACTTGAAGAAGCGTCTTAGGAGAAAGAGGATGAAATGCAAGCCAAGTACCCTTCTCTTTTTGATCAACCAGGTACGCAATTTCGAGGACGAAATTTTTCAGAAGGGGGGTAAATGTAATACCCTACTTAAACCCGGTCTGTTTACACGGTTGACCCGGTTTAACTATGCAGGACCCGAACCGAAGAGCATTAGAGCGGGTTCCTTATGGACTATGATGGCAAGGGTGACCTTAAACACCGGCTGGCCCGATAAGTTTGAGCCAGTGCCAGAAGAGACGGGAATACCCAAGCTGTGTACATGCACCTACCATAAGGCCATGTTCGGATAAAGCAAGTATATAGCCGTATATTAAGGTGCATATGTATATGACGTCGTATGCCAAGAGTAAGATTCACGCCGAGGGCCGAATTCTGTCAAAATCCCAAGTTTTGGCCCTCAAGTGGGCGGACAGGTGGGCGCATCCACCCACTTGAGTGACCCATCCATGTGAATTAGTTAGTTTTTTAAGGAGTATATATATAGCATTTATGATTTTCTTTTCTTTTTCATTTATGACACTCGTATGTTGGTGAGAAGAGTAAAGAGGAGAGAGAAAAGAAAGGAAGAAGAAGGGAAGAGAAGGAAGAGGAAGAAGAGATGGATGTCATCGGTGCCGAGGCTTGATCTCCCCATTCTGGCATCGGAAGAGTGATCTTCAACACTAGATCTACATTTAGAGGTAAGCAAGGTTGGGTTCCTTAAACATTCACCATACCCAAGTAAAACCCTTGATTTGGGTAGGGTTTCTTGAGATCTTGTAAATCCACTTTCAAATGATGAATCTAAGGTTTAATAGATGATTTATGTGTTGATCTTGAAGGATTTGAAGAAGTATTTACAAGGTTGGAGAAGCATTGTGGATTTGAAGTGATTTTGGGGTTTTGAAGGTGTTCTTGAGCAAAGAAGGTAAGATGGCTTCCCATTCCTTAAATCTAACCTAGATCTAGGTTAGAACCATCCTATAAGACTTTGAAAGTGTGAAGAATGGATTTGGAAAAGCCCCATTTGAATCCCCAAAGAATAAAGGAAGTTGGGAAGAAACAGCAGGTTTCCCGCCAAGACCGGTGGGCAAGACCGATGGGCCATCTGGCCCACCTGTGGGCACCCGCCTGAGAGGGCAGGGCCCTTGGGCACAACCAACGGGCCAACCAGCGGGCTAACCGACGGGCAACCCTGCCCGCCAGTCTTAGCAGACCCCCCTGGCCCAACCGGTGGGCCAGATCGACGGGCCAACCTACCCGCCGGTCCAGACCGGTGGGCCAGACAAGAATACTCAAGACACAAGCTCATCTGATCCCTTTATTTTGCCTAAAACTAAGATTCCTCCACCACCATAGATAATACTAATGGTTGGTGGACTTATCATAGCTGATTCCATCGTGCCACCAATGGGAAATTTAAGGATAGCCTTTGACTTTGAGAAGATTGAACCATTTATTGGCACCAATTTTAAATGGTGGAAGCATATGGACTTTCACTCACTCAATTAGGAGTTGCTTATGCTCTAACTGACCCTAAACTACTTTATTCTAAAGACCTGGTTCAGGAAACCAAACGAATTGCTTAGTCTCAAGCCAATTTTCAGTGCAAGAATCGCATACTCAATGTACTATCTTTTGATTTGTACAATTTATATAATGCATATAATTATACATTTATGATCTGGAATGCAGAAACGAAAAAATATACTTTGAATGATATGGGGAGTGGAAGTATGTAATTGGTAATTTCTTGGGTTTTCAAATGAAGGACGGCGAGAGTATATCCTCCCAAATTGATAAATATCAAGTTTTAGTTGTTAGGTTGTCTAAGGAGAATGTAATTTTGCCCTATAAATTTGTGACCAGTTCTTTGATTGAGAAGTTACCAAGTTTTTAGGATGAATTCAAGCTTACCATAAAATATAAGTGTAAGGATCGGTCTTTTGATCAAGTGGTTGTCCACATAAAATTGAGGAGCGAAATCAAGCAAAAGATGGCAAAGAGCAATCAAAGCTCGAGGCTAATGTGGTAAAGACTGAAAAAGGACAATTGTCAAAGAAACGAAAAATGGAGGATTTTAATAAACGACTGATCATGGACTTCTTGTGCCCTGCATGCCCCTCCACTCCTGATGTGGTGCCTGGTACCGTGGAGGAGCAAGGAGATTCAGAGGCGAGAGAGGGTGAGAGAAACAATGAAGATAGACAGCCTGCAGATCGGCAAGCAAGCAAAACCTATGCAACTATTACTAAGAAGACCCTCCCTGACGTTAATGATCTTCCAAATCCGATTCGCGTCGTGTCTTTGACGAGGGTAGTAATTCCACAGGAAGCATATGAAGAGAAGTTGGAGTCTTTCTCCTTTGCGCTGATAGGCAAAGTAGACTTCAAGTATGTTTCTATGGACGATATAAGGAGAGAGGTGTTAACTTCATGGAAGTTGAAGGGGAAAGTGAACCTTTCTCCCTTAGGGAAGGGTTTTATCCTATTTTGTTTTGAGAAGGAGGGACATATGGCCTCAATATGGAGAAGAGGCCCGATCAAAGTAGGGGGACAAATCATTCGGTTCTAGAGATGGCGACCAGAGTTTAATATCAATGACAATGTCTCCCACACCAAGCTCGTTTGGATTCGATTCCCTGAGCTTCCTATGGAGTATTGACATGAGAAAATTCTATTAACCATGGCAAAGGCAACAGGAAGGCCTATGGCCCTGGACAATAAAATCTTAAATGCAACGATGGGCAATTATGCAAGAGTCCTCATTGAGATGGAGCTCAATGGAGCCAGAGTTGAGGAGATGCAAGTAGAACGGAGACATCTAGGAAAGGAGATGCTATTTTGGTTCACTCAGCAAATCATTTATGAAGACAATATGGTTAGATGCTTCTCTTGCAAAAAGCTGGGAGATCATGCTAACCAATGCAAAGGAAAGATGGTGGGGAAATATGCCATCGAGCAGGATTCTCACTAGGTCGACGACAGCCAGAACACTAGACAGGAGGAAAATCCTTCAAATATGGTAGGAGATCATCGGTCCCCTACTAGAATGGTAGCTGCGGTAAATGGGAATAGTTCCCATATTCGCCAAGATTTAGTGGTGGACGGTTCCCATATTTGCCAAGACTTAGTGGTGGATTTAAATGGGGAAGAATATTTCTCCTTAGGCATAATGCGACAACCTAGGCTTGGGATGCCGCCACAATCCACATAGGTCCAAGCCTCGAGTCGAGCGACGGACTGGCTATTAATCGTTCTGCATCCCACCAAGATGCATCATCGGCCCCCATCCGCTTCGCTCCTGACAATTTCAAGCACTCTTTGACTCTCTTTTCAAAGTCCTTTACATCTTTCCCTCGCAATACTTGTTCGCTATAGGTCTCTCGCCCATATTTAGCCTTGGACGGAATTTACCACCCAATTGGGGTTGCATTCCCAAATAACCTGACTCACCGACAGCGTCTCATGGTGTGACAGGGTCCGAACACGACGGGGCTCTCACCCCCTCCGGTGCCTCATTCCAGGGGACTTGGGCCCGGTCCGTCACTAAGGATGCTTCTACAGACTACAATTCGAACGACAAAGCCGCTCGATTCTCAAGCTGGGCTCTTCCCGGTTCGCTCTCCGTTACTAAGGGAATCCTTGTAAGTTTCTTTTCCTCCGCTTATTGATATGCTTAAACTCAGTGGGGAGCCCCACCTGACCTGGGGTCACAATCGAAATGCCATCGAATGGCAATCAGGATCACCAGAGCCCAATGGGAGGAGAAAACACACGATGTCTGAACAATGGCAAAGTGGATCGAACCACCACTCATCGTGATGCTTGCCACACAAGGGGCAACTGAGAATATTCCTTATAATGAAGTGACTGTAAAGGGTCTGATGGGTGTTGGAGCACAGATGGTGGATAACCCATTGGATGTGGAAGACCTTGGCTCGACCAAGTCCTCTAGTCCATCTGAGAATGCTTCGCAGGCCTTAGGAGAGGAGAGCGATCACAAGGAGGGTAGTTCACCTATCAGGGAAGCTCTGATACAGAGGGGGACTCTCACATGGTGCTTTCTCTGTGACCATGGTGTAAAGTAAATTACAAACCAGGCGGTTGTGGTGGTGGAGCCTCTCGGGTGGGTTGGACAGCCCACCTGTCTGACCCACCAGTCAGACCCACCGGTCCTGACCAACAGGTAGGTCGGCCCACCGGTCGGCCTACCGGTTGGGCCCACCAGTTGGCTCTGAGTGTCTGCCCTCTCAGGCGGGTGCCCACAGGCGGGCTAAATGGCCCACTGGTTTGGCCCATCGGTCTTGGCGGGAAAGTGCCATTTTTCTCCAAGCTTCCCCCAACCTTTGGAGAATCAAATGGAGTTTTTTCAAATCCATTATTCACACATTCAATGTCTCATAAGGTGGTTCTAACCTAGATCTAGGTTAGATTTAAGGAATGGAAAGCCATCTTACCTTCTTTGCTTAAGAACTCCTTCAAAACCCCAAAATCACTTCAACTCAACAATGCTTCTCCAACCATGTAAACACTTCTTCAGATCCTTCAAAATAAACACATAAATCATCTATTAAACCTTAGATTCATCATCTCAAGGGGGATTTACAAGGCCTCAAGAAACCCTACCCAAATCAAGGGTTTTACTTGGGTATGGTGAAAGTTTAAGGAATCTAGCCTTTGCTCACCTCTAAACGTAGATCTAGTGTTGGAGATCACTCTTCCGGCGTCGGAATGGGAAGATCAAGCCTCGACGCCACTGAAATCCATCTCTTCTTCCTCTTCCTTCTCTTTTCCTCTTCTTTCCCTTCTTTTCTGTCTCCTCTTTACTCTTCTCACCAAACGTCCGAGTGTCATAAATGAGAAAAGAAAAAAGGAAAATATAAGATAACTATTTATACCTTTTAAAACATCTTGTAACCTCATGGGTGGGTCACTCAGGTGGGTACATACGCCCACCTGTGACCGCCCACCTGTGACCGCCCACCTGAGACCGCCCACCTGAGGGCCGAAACTTGGCTAACAAGTGGGATTTTGACAGAGTTCGACTCTTGGCACAAATCTCACTCATGGCATAAGATATAATATATGTATGCGCCTTAAAATACGGCTTACGTACCTACTTTACCTGTACATGGCCTTATGATATGTGCATATACACGACTTGGGTACACCTATCTCCTCTGGCACTAGCTCGGACTTGTCTAGCCAGCTGGTGTTTAAGGTCACCCTTACCATCATAGTCCATAGGGAACCCGCTTTAACCCTCTCCGGTTCGGGTTCTGCATAGGTAAACCGGGTCAACCGTGAAATCAGACCGGGTTTAAGAAGTAGGGTATTACATTTACCCTCCCTTTTATGAAAATTTCGTCCTCAAAATTGGAGTACCTGGTTGTTAAAAAAGATGAGGGTAGTTGGCTTGGATTTTCATCCTCTTTCTCCCAAGACGCTTCTTCAAGTGAATGATTAGCCCATCGCACCTTTACATAGGAAATGGAGTGGTTGCGAAGGGTCTTCACCTTTCGGTCAAAAATTTCAGCCGGCTGCTCTGTATAGGTCATATCAGCTCTTAGATATTCTGGTTCCATGGGTAATACATGAGATGGATCATGGACGTATCGCTTTAGCATAGATACATGAAATACATTATGAACATCCCCAAGTGAAGGTGGCAGAGCAAGCTTGTAGGCTACTGAGCCAACCCGGGCTAAGATCTCAAATGGGCCAATGAATCTTGGGCTCAACTTCCCTTTTCTGTGAAATCTTAACCCTTTAACAGGAGAGATCTTGAGAAACAATTTTTCTCCCGATTGAAATCAATGTCTTTCCTGCAGTTGTCTGCATAGCTCTTTTGACGAGACTGAGCTGCTTTAATCCGTTCCCAAATAACATTGACCTTGTCACAAGTCATCTGTATCATTTCAGGTCCTAACATTCGACATTCGCCTACCTCATCCCAATACAGAGGGGTTCTGCACTTTCTGCCATATAATGCCTCATACGGAGCCATTCCAATTGTAGCTTGGTGACTGTTGTTATAGGCAAACTCCATAAGGGGTATATATTCTTCCCAACTACCACACATTTCCATTGCACATGCCCTGAGCATGTCTTCTAATATCTATATGGTTCGCTCTGACTGACCATCAGTCTGTGGGTGGAAAGTAGTACTCAAATTCAATTGTGATCCCAAGGCATGTTGGAATCTTTTCCAAAATCTGGAAGTAAACCTTGGGTCCCTATCTGATACAATGCTCACTGGCAATCCATGCAAGCGCACAATGTTATCCATATAAATTTGTGCTAATTTGGCCATAGAGAACTTGGTCTTGATGGGAATGAAATGGGCAGTCTTAGTAAGCCAGTCAATGATCACCCATATCGCGTCCATCCCCTTAGGTGTACATGGTAGTCCGGTGACGAAGTCTATTGTAATCATGTCCCATTTTCATTCTAGCACTGGGAGTGGCTGAAGAGTACTATAAGGTCGATGCCTCTCAGCTTTTACTTTCTGGAATGTAAGACAAGTTGCCACATACAGAGCTATTGTGACTTTCATGCTTGGCCACCAATAATTTTGTTTGAGGTCTTTGTACATCTTTATACTTCCTGGGTGGAGTGACTACTCAGAGCTATGTGCTTCTCGCACTATCTTGTCTTGTATATCCAAATTATCGGGTACACACAATCTGCCTCGAAACATCAATGTCCCATCACTAGCTAAAACAAAATCTGGGTCATTCATTATTTGATCTTGAACCTTAACTCTGATCCGCTGTAATTTAGGATCCAAAGGTTGTTTCATTATTACCTCTTGTCTAATAGTCGGGTGCACTTGTAGAGCCGCCAAGGATGCAGTCACCCACTTAAGGTCTTCTATCTGATGTTCAAGCTCTAAGGTTGCTCCTTCATATAAGAGAGCTTCATCCATTAGCGTCGCCTCTTGTATGAGTGGTGGGCTGGCTACTAAGTATGAGAGTGACACAGTCTGTGCCTTTCGACTCAACGCATCTACCACTACATTAGCCTTGCTGGGATGATACTGAATGTCGTAGTCATAATCCTTCATGAGCTTAAGCCATCTCCTCTGCCTCATGTTCAAATCCTTCTGGGTGAAGAAGTACTTAGGGCTCTTATGATCACTGTATATCTCACACTTCTCCCCATACAAGTAATGTCGCCAAATCTTAAGGGCAAAAAGGACTGCGGCTAGTTCTAAGTCATGAGTGGGGTAGTTCTTCTCATACTCCTTTAGTTGTAGGGAAGCATACGCTACCACCTTTCCGCGTTGCATGAGAACACAACCCAACCCAACTTTGGAAGCATCAGTGTAGACTGTCATTCCACCTGTGCCTTCAGGGATGGTCAACACAGGGGCCGACACCAACCTCTTCTTCAA
>NW_024868063.1:127140-216812 GCF_013358625.1 Macadamia integrifolia
CTCGCCCATAGTTAGCCTTGGACGGAATTTACCACCCAATTGGGATTGCATTCCCAAATAACCTGACTCACCGACAGCGCCTCATGGTGCGACAGGGTCCGAACATGACGGGGCTCTCACCCCCTCTGGTGCCTCATTCCAGGGGACTTGGGCCCGGTCCGTCACTGAGGACGCTTCTACAGACTACAATTCGAACGACAAAGCCGCTCGATTCTCAAGCTGGGCTCTTCCCGGTTCGCTCTCCGTTACTAAGGGAATCCTTGTAAGTTTCTTGTCCTCCGCTTATTGATATGCTTAAACTCAGTGGGGAGCCCCACCTGACCTAGGGTCACAATCGAAATGCCCACGAATGGCAATCAGGATCACCAGAGCCCAATGGGAGGAGAACACACACGATGTCTGAACAATGGCAAAGTGGCTCGAACCACCACTCATCGTGATGCTTGCCACACAAGGGGCAACTGAGAATATTCCTTACAATGAAGTGGTTGTAAAGGGTCTAATGGGTGTTGGAGCACAGATGGTGGATAACCCATTGGATGTGGAAGACCTTGGCTCGACCAAGTCCTCTAGTCCATCTGAGAATGCTTCGCAGGCCTTAGGAGAGGAGAGCGATCACAAGGAGGGCAGTTCACCTATCAGGGAAGCTCTGATACAGAGGGGGACTCTCACATGGTGCTTTCTCTGTGACCATGGCGTAAAGTAAATTACAAACCAGGCGGTTGTGGTGGTAGAGGGGGAAAGAGTGGTAGAGGCCAAGGTTGGGAGGGGACTGAGAATAATGTGACAGAGCTCTCTCAATCGTGCCTGGTGGAAGGCCAGGTAGTTATTCATCATAAGGAAGTGGAAGAAATAGATAAGATCATGCAGCGCGTTGAAGAGTCTGATAGGCTTGGAAAGCATCCTTCTGAGAAGGAGCAGAATAATGTTTTTGCTCACCACTCCACATCCATGTGATTGCCCATGAAGGTCTTCTTCTGGAATATCAAGGGAATCAAGAAGGCGGCAGGTAGGAACGCATTACAACACTTTATTAAGGAAAGCACGCCAGACATCATATATATAGCGGAGCCGATGAATAAAGTAAGTGCTTTCCCTAATTTATATTTTAATAAACTGGGATTCGATAGTTCTTTCATTCATAATTGCAGAGCAGGGAAGCCCTCTAATTTGTGGATTTTATAGAAGAGAAATTTGAACACCCTAATTGTTGTTTTTGAGTCAGAGCAGCACATTTTGATCTCCATTAAGTGGGAGTCGAAATGGTTCCAGATTTCTCTCATTCATGCCAGTAGCTTCAGAGCAGAAAGAAGGGAGCTGTGGTTGAGGCTAGTGGCCGATCTCCCCCAGCCTTTGATCCCTTAGTCTATCATTGGGGATTTTAATGCGACTTTCCTATCCCATGAAAAAAGGGCGCCAAGGAATTTTAGTATGGGTTAAGCTACTAAGTTTGGGGTTATGGTGGATGCATGTGGGATGGCCCAAATGCCGTCATCTGGGAGGAAATTTACCTAGTCTAATAATAAACATAGAGGCAATGTTTTGGCGGTTCTAGATAGATGTTTTTGTAATAAAGAATGGATCGACTCTTTCCAGGATTGTGCCCAATGGGTGCTCGCTAGAATTGCTTCGGATCATTGCCCTTTATTGTTCACCTCTGCTCTCTCTCAACAGACCACAAATTGTCCCTTTAGGTTCCATAAGTTCTGGATGGAACATGGGGATTTTGAGAAGGTTGTTGCCACTTCATAGGATGAGTGGATCTCAGGGAATCCGATCTCTGTTCAAATGCTGAAACTCAAAAGGCTAAAGGGCGTGCTTAGAAATTGGGGGAGGGAAGCCTTCCCAGACTTCAATAAAGCGCTTGAGGAAGCCAAGGAGAGACTAGCGCAGGTGCAACTAAATATTGAAATAAATGGTCTAGACGATCGCCTTTTTAATTTAGAAGCGGATGCGAAGACCTCTTTGATAAAAGCCTTAGAAAACCATAAAAAACTTTGGGCCGAAAAGGCTAAAGTTAAATGGATGAAGCAAGGGGATCGCAATTCTAGATTCTTCCAGTTGTCTACTAAAATGCGAAGAGTCAGAAACTCTATAAGAAGCCTCAAAATACCTGATGGTACTTTGGTGGAAGGTCAAGACCAGATAGGTAATTATACAGTTAATTCCTACAGGCAATTTTACAAAGCCAAGCCTTTAGTGGAGCATGCGGAGATTCTAGATTCCATCCTAGTGGTTCTTCACCAAGTCTATTGCTATATCCTTGAAGCCTTACTAGGGAATGAAGAAATTAAAAGAGCAGTTTGGAACCTGGACCCCGATCTCTCCAGGTCTGGATGGTTTTTCTGGAGCTTTCTTTAGAAAATGCTGGAATACCGAGGAGCAAGAGTGCAGTTAAAATATTTCTTTAGTACTAGTCAGCTAGCTACCCACTAGTGTGAACAATAATTTCCTGGTTCTTATTCCTAAGGAGGAGGGCGCCTCTTCTCTAGATAAATTCCTGCCATTGTGTGTGGGGAATTTTTATTACAAAATTTTATCCAAAATAATGGCAATGAGGCTTAAAAAATTGCTCCCCATATTGATATCTAAAGAACAGGGAGCCTTCCAAAAAGGAAACCTAATCCATGACAACATCAATGTGGCTTCAGAACTGGAAAATATGATGTTTGCTTTGACGAGAGGGGGAGGTCTGGGATTAAAAATCGACATCAGGAAAGCATATGATACAATCTCATGGCCTTTCATGTTTCAAGTGTTGCATTGTTTTGGGTTCACAGAGAAGTGGATAACGTGGCTGAACCAAATTTTGATATCCACTAAGATGTCGATATTGATTAATGGAGGTCCACAGGGATTCTTTACAGTGGAGCGAGGTCTGAGGCAAGGGGACCCAATATCTCCCATGCTCTTTATTATTGGGGAGGAAGTGCTCTCTAGAGGCTTGAAGCATCTGATCCAGGAAAATAAATTGAAGCCGATTCAAGGGCCTCGCGGTGCAAAAACCCCTGCTCATATTCTCGTTCCTGATGATATATTTATCTTCTCCAATGCTTCAATGAGGTATGTGAGGAATCTTAAAGAATTTCTTCTCAAGTACTAAGAGTTCTCAAGGCAGGTTATCAGTTTAGAAAAAAGTAAGCTATTTTTGGGGAAAATTTCCCCCTCCAGGAAGCAAGGAATCTCTAATACTTTAGGCATTCCCATGTGTACCTTCCCTACAAAGTACCTAGGTGTGGAAATCTTCAAGGGAAGGATTAAAAAAGATACCTTGTTGCCGATCATGGACAAGGTTAAGGGGAGGTTGGCTGGATAGAAAGGGAAACTGCTTTAAATGGCCGATAGGGTGGAATTGGTTAAGACAGTGCTTTCGGGAATGCCGACCCATAGTTTCTCTGTATACTAGTGGCCTACATCTCTAGTGGCGATGATGGAGAAATGGATGCGGAATTTTATTTGGACATGTGATGTAGACACGGCTAAGGCTGTCACAATGAAGTGGGACTCTATATGTAAGCCCAAGGATGAGGGAGGCCTGGGGCTTAGGAGGCTTCGAGATTCCAATAAAGCAATGTTGTGCAAAATGATTTGGACGATTAAAGCTGAGAAGACAACAATGTTGGCCTTTCTCAGAGCTCGATTTCTAAAGAAGGATGGTAGATCTCTCAAAAAATGCAACACATCCTCTATATTTGCAAGTATCAGGAAGATGTGGACCTTTGTGGATGATAAGGAGCGTTGGATCATAGGGAACGGTCAGCTCATAAATTTCTGGAAGGATAAATGGTGGGGTCCAAACTCCATTATGGACCTAATTTCACTGGCGATCAAAGCATCTCTACTTCAGCAACGGTAGGGGAGTTCATCAAAAATGGGGAATGGCGACTACCTGAGGTAGTATCTCCTCTTCTTCTTGTGGCAGTGGCATGCTTCGCTAACCTATCTACCACTACATTTATCTCACGAAAAAAATAGGAGATCGTTTATAAAATAGAATCCAAGTACCATTTCTGAAACCACCACTTTTGGAGAGAGTACCATGGAATATTTTGCCTTTTAACACAAGACACCACTGCCTGGCAATCACATTCAATCCATAATTTAGTCACTCCTTTTGTCGCTGCCTAATTTATGCCATAGAAGAAAGCTGCAATGTCACACCCCGTTCACACAGAACCGGGCCAGTGACCGGGTTAACACCGGTTAACCCAAACCTGCCAGGATCATCTGATACAGTATTCCACCATAGCATACACACAACTAAAAAAGTGCTCATCAATTTAGCGGAAGACTTGGTTTACCTGTGAATATTCTCATAATACTTGATACCCAAATTGTAATACAATAGTTAAGTACATGTGGGCCCGAAGGCATGATATTTATACAAAAAGAATACAATTTACATATCAAGTACTCAAAAGGAATCATAAAAAATCAGACAGTACAACTTAGCTCGGTATTAGAGGTAGGGTTCGGCTCGGTATCAAAAGGTATAGCTCAGCTCGGTATCAGAACTGCGGTCCCGCAGCACAGCCCATGCACGAGCAATCTGTGCCGTGCTCTAACTCCTAAGGGGCCCACCAATCCCCTTCAGGGAACTCAACTGTGGGACCCGACCCGTGCTCTTCAGATGGATGACCTGTAAAATCATCTAAAAGAGGTGCACACGTGGGATGAGCTCACTGGCTCAGTAAGTGGAAAGAAAGACCACACAGCAGTCCACACAACAAATCACAACCATATGCAATATATGCTATGCAATTCATTTTTAATCACATCCACCTAAACAACATTACTAAGTCTTTGGTTTACTGCTACTACAACCACAGTGCGCGTATACTCCGGGTACGACCGCGAACTCCATCCCACGATACGCCCATAGGGCTGTAGGAGAAGGCCCACCGTGAGTACTCGGAAAAATAAAACATGCCGACCATCGGCTCTCAACATAAAGTAAATGATAGAAATAAAGGTGCTGACTCCAGCAATTTAAAAACAGTACGATTGGCCCTCTTGAATATACCACCGGGGTTGCCGACTGTCCTAATGACCAGCTAGACGTATGTCTAACCGCCACAGTGACCCGACAACCGTGACCACTGCTTCCCCCCAAATGGTAACCCAACACCTTAACCCCTATTGGGAAGGGTCGTAGCACGGGAAGATGATAATCCTAAACCGCATGCTCTTATATGACAATAGTACGATTGCATAGTGTCACCACGTCCTATACCATGGGCCACCAATGCACTCATTTTTAAGCCGACTATGGCATCTAGTCTATTATTGCATCATGCACAATGATGTCAACATTCACCACATAAGTATATCATCACTTGGCATTTAGAAAATAAACACAGCACCCATGGCATAACAATGTGAGGATGACTAATCTACATACATTTTCATGATGACATGGCTAGTTTAGATACAATTAAATGAATGCCAAACAATGCCTTGAAATAAGGCCAAACGTCCTCTCCCCACTTACTTGTAGTGTACAAGGACTCACACTCGGTACGGGTGAGATCCGGTGCGAGAAGCGTACGTTTTGGTGAACCTAACATAAGTGAATGTGGTTAGCATTTCACCACTTTGGGATCAAATTAACAAGATCCAATGACAAAGTCATGTTTATAATCCTAAACGAAGGTCGCACGTCCGTTTTAGGTCCAATCGGACGTAAAAATCACGTTGGGAGCCTCTCGGGTGGGTCGGACAGCCCACCTATCTGACCCACCAGTCAGACCCACCGGTCCTGATCGGTGGGTAGGTCGGCCCATCGGTCGACCCATCGGTCTGGCCCACCGATTGGGCCTGAGGGTCCTGCTAAGACCGATGGGCAGGTCAGCCCGTCGGTTGGCCCGCCGGTCTGGCCCGTCGGTTGGCCTGCCGGTCTGGCCCGTCGATTGGCCCTGAGGTCTGCCCTCTCAGGCGGGTGCCCTCAGGCGGGCCAAATGGACCACCGGTCTTGGCCCACCGGTCTTGGCGAGAAAATGCCATTTTCACCTGAAACCTTTCCCAACCTTTGGGGAATGAAATGGGGCTCTTTCAAACCCATTCTCCACACATTCAAGGTCTCATAAGGTGGTTCTAACCTAGATCTAGGTTAGATTTAAGGAATGGAAAGCCATCTTACCTTCTTTGCTCAAGAACTCCTTCAAAATCCCAAAATCACTTCAAATCAACAATGCTTCTCCAACCTTGTAACACTTCCTCAAATCCTTCAAAATCAACACATAGATCATCTATTAAACCTTAGATTCATCATCTCAAGGGGGATTTACAAGACCTCAAGAAACCCTACCCAAATCAAGGGTTTTACTTGGGTATGGTGAAAGTTTAAGGAACCTAGCCTTTGCTCACCTCTAAACGTAGATCTAGTGTTGGAGATCACTCTTCCGGCATCGGAATGGGAAGATCAAGCCTCGACGCCGCTGAAATCCATCTCTTCTTCCTCTTCCTTCTCTTTTCCTCTTCTTTCCCTTCTTTTCTCTCTCCTCTTTACTCTTCTCACCAAACGTCTGAGTGTCATAAATGAGAAAAGAAAAAAGGAAAATATAAGATAACTATTTATACCTTTTAAAACATCTTGTAACCTCATGGGTGGGTCACTCAGGTGGGTACATACGCCCACCTGTGACCACCCACCTGAGACCGCCCACCTGAGGGTCGAAACTTAGCCAACAAGTGGGATTTTGACAGAGTTCGACTCTTGGCACAAATCTCACTCATAGCATAAGATATAATATATGTATGCGCCTTAAAATACGGCTTACGTACCTACTTTACCCGTACATGGCCTTATGATATGTGCATGTACATGGCTTGGGTACACCTGTCTCCTCTGGCACTGGCTCGGACTTGTCTAGCCAGCTGGTGTTTAAGGTCACCCTTACCATCATAGTCCATAAGGAACCCGCTTTAACCCTCTCCGGTTCGGGTCCTGCATAGGTAAATCGGGTCAACCGTGAAATCAGACCGGGTTTAAGAAGTAGGGTATTACATTTACCCTCCCTTTTCTGAAAATTTCGTCCTCAAAATTGGAGTACCTGGTTGTTCAAAAAGATGAGGGTACTTGGCTTGGATTTCATCCTCTTTCTCCCAAGACGCTTCTTCAAGTGAATGATTAGCCCATCGCACCTTTACATAGGAAATGGAGTGGTTGTGAAGGGTTTTCACCTTTCAGTCCAAAATTTTAGCCGGCTGCTCTGTATAGGTCATATCAGCTCTTAGATATTCTGGTTCCATGGGTAATACATGAGATGGATCATGGACGTATCGCTTCAGCATAGATACATGAAATACATTATGAACATCCCCAAGTGAAGGTGGCAGAGTAAGCATGTAGGCTACTGAGCCAACCCGGGCTAAGATCTCAAATGGGCCAATGTATCTTGGGCTCAACTTCCCTTTTCTTTGAAATCTTAACCCTTTAACAGGAGAGATCTTGACAAACAATTTTTCTCGCGATTGAAATTCAATGTCTTTCCTGCAGTTGTTTGCATAGCTCTTTTGACGAGACTGAGCTGTTTTAATCCGTTCCCAAATAACATTGACCTTGTCACAAGTCATCTGTATCATTTCAGGTCCTACCATTCGACGTTCGCCTACCTCATCCCAATATAGAGGGGTTCTGCACTTCCTGCCATATAATGCCTCATACGGAGCCATTCCAATTGTAGCTTGGTGACTGTTGTTATAGACAAACTCCATAAGGGGTATATATTCTTCCCAACTACCACACATTTCCATTGCACATGCCCTGAGCATGTCTTCTAATATCTATATGGTTCGCTCCGACTGACCATCAGTCTGTGGGTGGAAAGCAGTACTCAAATTCAATTGTGATCCCAAGGCATGTTGGAATCTTTTCCAAAATCTGGAAGTAAACCTTGGGTCCCTATCTGATACAATGCTCATTGGCACTCCATGCAAGCGCACAATGTTATCCATATAAAGTTGTGCTAATTTGGCCATAGAGAACTTGGTCTTGATGGGAATGAAATGGGCAGTCTTAGTAAGCCGGTCAATGATCACCCATATCGCGTCCATCCCCTTAGGTGTACATGGTAGTCCGGTGACAAAGTCTATTGTAATCCTGTCCCATTTTCATTCTAAACTGGGAGTGGCTGAAGAGTACTATAAGGTCGATGCCTCTCAGCTTTTACTTTCTGGAATGTAAGACAAGTTGCCACATACAGAGCTATTGTGACTTTCATGCTTAGCCACCAGTAATTTTGTTTGAGGTCTTTGTACATCTTTATACTTCCTGGGTGGAGTGACTACTCGGAGCTATGTGCTTCTCGCACTATCTTGTCTTGTATATCCAAATCATCGGGTACACACAATCTGCCTCGAAACATCAATGTCCCATCACTAGCTAAAATAAAATCTGGGTCATTCATTATTTGATCTTGAACCTTAACTATGATCCGCTGTAATTCAAGATCCAAAGGTTGTTTCATTATTACCTCTTGTCTAATAGTCGGGTGCACTTGTAGAGCCGCCAAGGATGCAGTCACCCACTTAAGGTCTTCTATCTGATGTTCAAGCTCTAAGGTTGCTCCTTCATATAAGAGAGCTTCATCCATTAGCGTCGCCTCTTGTATGAGTGGTGGGCTGACTGCTAAGTATGAGAGTGACACAGTCTGTGCCTTCCGACTCAACGCATCTGCCACTACATTAGCCTTGTTTGTATGATACTGAATGTCGCGTCATAATCCTTCATGAGCTTAAGCAATCTCCTCTACCTCATGTTCAAATCCTTCTGGGTGAAGAAGTACTTAGGGCTCTTATGATCACTGTATATCTCACACTTCTCCCCATACAAGTAATGTCGCCAAATCTTAAGGGCAAAAAGGACTGCGGCTAGTTCTAAGTCATTCGTGGGGTAGTTCTTCTCATACTCCTTTAGTTGTCGGGAAGCATACGCTACCACCTTTTCGCGTTGCATGAGAACACAACCCAACCCAACTTTGGAAGCATCAGTGTAGACTGTCATTCCACCTGTGCCTTCAGGGATGGTCAACACAGGGGCCGACACCAACCTCTTCTTCAACTCCTAAAAACTCTTCTCACATTCCAAGCACCGGTAGTACCCAGCCAAACCCAAGAAGCTTCTAATTTCAGTGACATTCTTAGGGCTTTCCCATTCTACTACTGCTTTCACCTTATCAGGATCCACCTCGATTCTAGCCTTAGACACCACATGCCCCAGGAATCCAACTTGCTCAAGCCAAAATTCACATTTGCTGTATTTGGCAAACAATTGTTGTTCTCTCAACCTCTATAACACCATTCTCAAATGTTAAGTGTGCTCCTCTTCTGTCTTGGAGTAGATCAATATGTCATCAATAAAAATAATTAACCATTTATCGAGGACATCGTGAAATATTCGATTCATTAAATCCATGAATGCTGTCGGTGCATTGGTACCCAAAAGATAACACTAGGAACTTATGGTGACCATACCGAGTCCTAAATGCTATCTTGGGTATGTCACCGCTCTTTATCTTGAGTTGATAATAGCCTGATCGGAGGTCTATCTTTGAAAATATTTCGGCACCCCACAGCTGGTCAAATAAATCATCAATGCGTGACAATGGATACCAGTTCTTAATGGTTAGTTTATTCAATTCCCGGTAATCGATGCACTTACACAAGCTGCCATCCTTCTTCTTGACAAACAATACTGGGGCACCTCAAGGTGAAACACTTGGGCGAATAAACCCCTTTTCCAATAACTTCTGCAACTACATCTGCAACTCCTTCAATTCAGCTGGTGCCATCCTGTACGGAGCCTTAGACACTAAAGCTGCTCCAGGAGTCAAATCTATGGCAAACTCTAACTCTCTATCAGGTGGTAAATGCATCAGATCATCTGGGAAGACGTCGGGGAATTCTTTAACCACCTTTACCTCTTCTAGAGGGGTAACCTTTGCATCGACATCGAGTACTGATGCTAAATAACCCTGACAGCCGTCTTCCAACAACTTTACCGCTTGAAGAGCTGAGACGAGGACCTTTCTAGCCCGTTTCACTTTATCTGCTCGGTATATCCATTCTTTTCCTTCATCATCTGTCACCCTAATTGATTTTTCAGTACACATCACATTAGCTTGATGAGCCGACAACCAATCCATGCCCAATATAACATCAAAATTCTGCATATTGAACTTAATGAGTTGTGCATCCAATTTCTTCCCACTAATTTCCACTGGGCACAGCCCATACACCTCCTTCAACTGTGTAACTTTACCAGTAGGCATACTAACAATCATTCCATGATCTAGGATCCTAGGTGGCATCCCAAGTTTCTCGGCAAATCTCTTAGATACGAATGAATGTGTAACTCCTGAATCGAATAAAACATAGGCTGGTATGCCTGATATATGTAGGACACCTAGTGTAACAATGCATATGAATTTCAGCAGGTCATCAATATTTAACATAAGGAAACCCTTAAATTTAAAATGTACCTGCTACCACTTCTGTGCTAGCCTCAGCTTCCTCAGCTGATAGGGTATGCATCCTTCCCTGCAGTTGATTCCCTTGCGTTAAGGGAGGTCGGTACGCAGAGGGCTGACTAGAGGGTAAGGCTGGTCTGACCCGACAGTCTTTTGCATAGTGCCAATAGGAATGGCAGTTAAAGCAATGGATTTGAGATGTCGGAACTGGGGCGGGACCCCTCTGCACTTGACCCATTGAAGATGGAGGTCGGGGCGGCCTTAGAGCTGTAGGTACCACACTAGTGTTTGGGCGGAAGGATGTAGAGCCCAAACCACCAACCGATCGAGGAGGGTAACTAGATGGCCTATAAGGCTGCCTATATATAGGCCCAGAACTGTACGACCCACGGTATGCCTTGGAGGAGTTGCCCATATCCGGAAAGGGATTTGTTCTCTTCCATAGTCCAGGTGTGAGGGATTGTTCTCTCTTTTGCTTATCCTCCATGGTCTTGGCCTTCTGCACAATCTGGCCATAGTTGGTCAAATCTAAGACCTCAAGTACAGACCCAATGGATGCCTTTAGGCCCTTCAGAAATCTCACAGCCTTCTCTTCAGTTGTCCTCATATGCCTAGGGGCAAAATGGAACAAGCTCTCAAACTGCTGCTGATACTCACGGATAGTCTTATCTCCTTGAGTTAAGGCCATAAACTCCGTCTCCTTGCGATCTCTAAAGCTGCGTGGGTAATGATTGTCCAAAAACAACTCCTTGAACTGTTCCCAGGTGGGTTCCAGATGGGCGGCCAATAATATGGGCTTAGAGGCTTGCCACCAAGAGTTGGCCTCCTTCTTGAGTTGCAACCTCGCACAAATGAGTTCCTGTGCATCTGTGCACTCAATCACCTCAAATATTTTCTCTAGCTCCTGAATCCACTGGTCCAGCTCCAGAGGATCACTCCCCACCTTAGAGAATACAGGTGGCAAGTTCTTCTTGAATTACTCCACTACCTTTGACGTGTTATTCGTCGATGGGTAATTAGGAGCATAAGCCGGATAGTAAGAGTATGGAGGGGGCACCCCATACGGAGGAATACTAAATGGCAGAATTGGAGGTGTACCTCCCACTTGTGGCCCTGTATCAGACCCTACAGGCGGGTCCTATGGAGTAAGTATCCGGAGAGGTTGACCTGATTGAGAAAGGTCCAATTGTTGCTGAATAGTAGTCATAAATGCTTGCTGTTGTTGAAGCATTTGTTGCTGGAAAGCCTGTTGTGACTGCTGAATTATGGTAGCAATATCCCCCGGAGTAATAACCGTTGGAGGGTTCGGAAGTGTAGTCATAGGTGGGTCCTCTTGTGCCCCACCCTGACCAAAGGTCTCTGGAGGTTATGGAAGTGAGGTTTGCCCCATTGAGCGGGACCTCCTAGGATTCAGTGGTCGATCGACCGGACGACGACCACGCGGGGTACCTCGTGCATTGCTATCGGATCTAGTACGTACCATCGTATCCCTGTACCTGGAACATATTATACATCACATTGGTTAAACACCATAGAATTGATATCGGCACATAATTATATGCCAACACGCAAGGTATCATAGTGTATGACAGTTTACAACTAACCGCAACTTGATTCCAAAAATACAGGGTTAGTGCTTCAATAAGTATGTCAATGGTCCCACTTGACCATAACATATTATTATAAGAATAATAACAATAAGCATAATAATTATATTAATAATAACAATAATAATAATAAATCCTTTTTTTTCCTCAACCGGCGGGTGACACCGGTGGGTAGGTTGGCCCGTCGGTCGGCCCGCCGGTCCAAATCTTCAACCGGCGGGCTGACACCGACGGGCAGGGTGGCCCGCCGGTCCTACCCGAGCGGAAATCTCGAACAGGGCATTTAAGCCCTATTCTTCCTTATTTCCTTCATTTCCTCTCTCTCTCTCTCAGGCGATTTTGGAGAGCATCTTGACGCTTCCACTCACGATCTCACTCAACGATCCGGCGCTTTTGAGAAGATTCAACCCTCCACTTATAAGTAAGTTTCTTCCTCATTTTCTTCTCAGAACTTGCATTTTGGGGGGTAGAAATTCATAAGTTGCCTTAAATCTCACTTCCTTTCCATGTTTCTTTCTATAGAATAGTGATTTCATATGAATGTGATGTTTCTCTTGTGATTTATTTCTAGTTTTAGGATTTACTTCTCCATTTTTGAGAAAAAACCCCAACCGTGCTCTAGTTTTCCCAAATTTGGGGATTTCTTCAATTCTTGCTCTTTTTCCCCAATTAATGACTCAAATGCAATGCATTATGTTTGATTTGTACTTAACATGCTGTAGAGATCATAGAAAGTCCCTTATGTGTGAAATCCCAGATCTTCCCATGAAAATCCATCTTTTGTGTTGGGTTTTCTTTGATTTTCTTTACATCCTTTCGTATTTGTGGACCTCAATAACACATTAGCATGTGTTTTTGCATGTTCTTAATTGCACTACAATGGCATTTTAGTCTTGGGCCTGCAGCTCCAACTTTCCTCTGTTGTGAGCCTTTTAACTTTTTTCTTAGATTGGACTTGCACCTTGAGAATTGGGGTTTTCTCATTCCTCAATTGTCCGGCTTTATATGCCTCTTGTCACATTGTTGTTTTGCCATAATCTCTGTCTTGTCACTGGCCAAGCATTTCATTCATAGACTTTTTATCATTCCTCACTTGTCACATTTCGTCACTCTATTTTTTTTTCTTCCATGATTTCTGTTTTGTCACTTACCCTTCTTTCCTCTTTTTCTTACCAGGATGTCATCTCGCAAAGGCAAGGAGCCCGCATCCTCTGGCACTCAGCGTAAGACCACCGCTTCTAAGCAGAAGAGTGTGGGAACTAGTTCTCCAACCCCCCGCACAGGGAGACCTGGACCTGCCTGGTTTGATCCTTCCGACTACGATGAGGAGCTCTTCCGCTGTTCAGAGGTAGCAACCACCTGGCCGGCCTTCCTGAAGAGGTCGGTAATGATGGAGAAGACTGTGGTAGTTGACGATTTCCACAAGATTCAGCTTCAGGAGAGGTTCACATCACTGGGCTGGCAGTCTATCCTCCACATAGACCGTCCGTGCTACGAGCAGTTGGTCTGTAGATTCTAGTGCAACCTGGAGGTTTCCTACCAGTACAGGGAGTATGCTATAATCAGTATGGTGAAGGGGGTGGACATTCAGCTGACCGTGGACACCCTAACTAGCATTTTGGGTATCTCCTCAGCTGGGCACCGGTTCTATAGTCCTCCCAGGAGTAAGCCCATGGGTCCATTCATGAGTTTGGAGACACCGGACCCCATCCATCAGACCATCTATGGCAGCAGTACGCGTCCGGAGTCCGAGACATCATTTTACCCAGAGGTTCGTGTGTTTGCCCGTTTGGTCCAGTTCAACTTGCTCCCCATAGGAGGTCATCGGAACCAGGTGGGCTTTGTGGCGGCCTTCTTAGCTTACTGCATCTATATGGCCTTAGAGGGAGGTGCCGAGCACTTGTGCTTGCCTTACGTCATCCTCAAGACGATGGAGCACCATACTTCTCACCCCGAGGATGGAGGATTTCCATATGGCAAGATCCTCACTAGGATCTTTGAGTTCTTCAGAGTGGACCTGAGTAGGGAGGAGGGGAAGACTCCAGCTGACAAGTTCGACAGAGGAAATCTATTGAGGATGGGTCTCCACACTCTTATGGATGTACCTCAGAGAGCAGGAGCTCAAAGAGGTAGGGATAGGAGAGCTGCCCCTATGAAGGATGTTCCCATGGAGGAGGAGTCTAGTGAGGAGGATGAGGACTATGTTCCTCAGGATGGGGACGATGATTATGTGGATGAGGACATCCTTGAGGAGGTGCCTCAGGAGTCGAGAGGTGTTGATCCTGGCTTCACCAGAGCTGCGGGCCCACAGCATAGAGCCCCATCACCTGAGAGTGGTGCATGTGATTTTGAGGGCATGATGTCCACTATGAGGGCTTTGAAGGATGGGCAAGATCAGTTGTTGAGAAGACTGGATGAGAGTGCTTTTAGGGAGGAACGTATCCTGGAGAGGTAGGCTACTTTAGAGAATTCCTTTCTCAAACTGGGTCAGGATTTGGCTACAACGGCCAATGCCGTTTCAGCAGATTTTGGCCGACTTTGGAGGGAGGTACAACTGGTGAACTCGATGTTTGACTACTACGACCATCGACTCAACGTTAACTTTAGACCTCAGGTGAACATAGTAGTATTAGACGATGACGATGAAGATGATCATTGAGGACTTAGCTTGTCCACACCAGCTTCTCACCTGCTTCATGTTGTCTATCCATTGTATTTTTTCCTTTTTTTTTTCTCATTCTTGTACTTTCTCTGTAACAGGACTTATTTGTGGGATGATGTGTTTTGACAGTGGTTTGTGGTGAATTTGTGTATTTGATAACTTGTATAGCTTAGTTGTGGTGTCATTGTTAGTTTTGATCATTGTTATATATATGGATATGTTGTTTATCTGGTGTTTGTGTGAAAATTTTTGAAAATCTCATTTTGCGTCGTTATGCTGCCGAAATTTCGTCAAACTTGTACTCGATAGGTTATAACACCAATTAAATAAACCTTTTACTTCCTCTCACGCATGCCATGAATGCAATATCTAAATGCAACCATTTTTATTACTTTCTTTCTTTGGCTTTTAACTCTTTAAAGTTTTTTAAATTAACCCAATCCATTTTCTATTATAGATTCTACAGGGTCTAAACGGTATGCTGTGAGTGGAGTAGAGCATCACGCTCTGATACCACCGTTGTCACACCCCGTTCACACAGAACCGGGCCAGTGACCGGGTTAACACCGGTAAACCCAAACCTGCCAGGATCATCTGATACAGTATTCCACCATAGCATACACACAACTAAGAAAGTGCTCATCAGTTCAACAGAAGACTTGGTTTACCTGTGAATATTCCCATAATACTTGATACCCAAATTATAATACAATAGTTAAGTACATGTGGCCCCGAAGGCATGATATTTACACAAAAAGAATACAATTTACATATCAAGTACTTAAAAGGAATCATAAAAAATCAGACAGTATAGCTCAGCTCGGTATCAGAACTGCGGTCCCACAGCACAGCCCTCGCATGAGCAATCCGTGCTGTGCTCTAACTCCTCAGGGGCCCACCAATCCTCTTCAGGGAATTCAACTGTGGGACCCGACCCGTGCTCTTCAGATGGATGACCTGCAAAATCATCTAAAAGAGGTGCACACGTGGGATGAGCTCACTGGCTCAGTAAGTGGAAAGACAGACCACACAGTAGTCCACACAACAAATCACAACCATATGCACTATATGCTATGCAATTCATTTTTAATCACATCCACCTAAACAATATTACTAAGTCTTTGGTTTTGTGCTACTACAACCACAGTGCGCGTATACTCCGGGTACGAGCCACGAATTCCATCCCACGATACGCCCATAGGGCTGTCGGAGAAGGCCCACCGTGAGTACTCAAAAAAATAAAACATGCCGACCACCGGCTCTCAACATAAATAAATGACAGAAATAAAGGTGCTGACTCCAACAATTTAAAAGCAGTATGATTGGCCCTCTTGAATATGCCACTGGGGTTGTCGACTGTCCTAATGACCAGCCAGGCGTATGTTTAACCGCCACAGTGACCCAATAAACTCGACCACTGCTTCCCCTCAAATGGTAACCCAACACCTTAACCCCTGTTGGGAAGGATCGTAGCACGGGAAGATGATAATCCTAAACCGCATGCTCCTATATGACAATAGTACGATTGCATAGTGCCATTGCGTCCCATACCACGGGCCACCAATGCACTCGTTTCCAAGCCGACTATGGCATCTAGTCTATTAATGCATCATACACAATGATGTCAACATTCACCACATAAGCATATCATCACTTGGCATTTAGAAAATAAACACAGCACCCATGGCATAACAATGTGAGGATGACTAATCTACACAACATTTTCATGATGACATGGCTAGTCTAGATACAATTAATGAATGTCAAACAATGCCTTGAAACAAGGCCAAACGTCCTCTCCCCACTTACTTGTAGTGTACAAGGACTTACGCTCGGTACGGGTGAGATCCGGTGTAAGAAGCGTAAGTGAATGGGGTTAGCATTTCATCATTTTGGGATCAAAATTAACAAGATCCAATGACAAAATCATGTTTAGAATCCTAAAAGAAGGTCGCACATCCATTTTGGGTCCAATCGGAGGTAAAAATCACGTTGGGAGCCTCTCGGGTGGGTCGGACAGCCCACCTGTCTGACCCACCAATCAGACCCACCGGTCCTGACCAGCAGGTAGGTCGGCCCACCAGTCGGCCCATCGGTCTGGCCCACCAGTTGGGCTCGAGGGTCCTGTTAAGACCGGCGGGCAAGTTGGCCCACCGATCGATCCACTGGTTGGGTGGCCCCGAGTGTCTACCCTCTCAGGCGGGTGCCCACAGGTAGGCCAAATGGCCCACCAGTTTGGCCCACCGGTCTTGGCGGGAAAGTACCATTTTTCTCCAAAATTCCCCCAACCTTTGGGGAATCAAATGGGGCTTTTTCAAACCCATTCTTCACACATTCAAGGTCTCATAAGGTGGTTCTAACCTAGATCTAGGTTAGATTTAAGGAATGGAAAGCCATCTTACCTTCTTTGCTCAAGAACTCCTTCAAAACCCCAAAATCACTTCAACTCAACAATGCTTCTCCAACCTTGTAAACACTTCTTCAAATCCTTCAAAATCAACACATAAATCATCTATTAAACCTTAGATTCATCATCTCAAGGGGGATTTACAAGGCCTCAAGAAACCCTACCCAAATCAAGGGTTTTACTTGGGTATGGTGAAAGTTTAAGGAACCTAGCCTTTGCTCACCTCTAAACGTAGATCTAGTGTTGGAGATCACTCTTCTGACATCGGAATGGGAAGATCAAGCCTCGGCGTCGCTGAAATCCATCTCTTCTTCCTCTTCCTTCTCTTTTCCTCTTCTTTCCCTTCTTTTCTCTCTCCTCTTTACTCTTCTCACCAAACGTCCGAGTGTCATAAATGAGAAAAGAAAAAAGGAAAACATAAGATAACTATTTATACCTTTTAAAACATCTTGTAACCTCATGGGTGGGTCACTCAGGTGGGTAGATACGCCCACCTGTGACTGCCCACCTGAGACCGCCCACCTGAGGGCCGAAACTTGGCCAACAAGTGGGATTTTGACAAAGTTCGACTCTTGGCACGAATCTCACTCATGGCATAAGATATAATATACGTATGCACCTTAAAATACGGCTTACGTACCTGCTTTACCCATATATGGCCTTATGATATGTGCATGTACACGGCTTGGGTACACCCGTCTCCTCTGGCACTGGCCCGGACTTGTCTGGCCAGGCGGTGCTTAAGGTCACCATTGCCATCATAGTCCATAAGGAACCCGCTTTAACCCTCTCCGGTTCGGGTCCTGCATAGGTAAATTGAGTCAACCGTGAAATCAGACCGGGTTTAAGAAGTAGGGTATTACATGCAAACTCCGCCACGAAATTGGTTCCAACTCCTTCGCATTTAACATAGCAGCCCAGATTTTTCCCATTCTCACTTCTAAATATGCCTCCAGCTCTAGAGCAATCTGGATTTCCCAAAGAACATCCATCAATATTCAATTTATAATATCCACTTTGAGGCATCTTCCAGGTTACCTCCTTAATCCAATCATCACGTGGCTTTGCTATTTGTAACTTTAGCTTCTCAGCAATAATCAAATCTGCCATGGAATTGATCTATGAAGGAACCAAAGATGAGAAATCGCTGATGTCCTTTAAAACATACTGCAACACATGGCTTGCTGGCTTGAGCTGGTTTTGAAATCTTCTTCTATTCCTTGAAAACATATTGACATTGTCATTCATCATATATCAAGAAAATTGCTAACTTGGGACTTGTTAATATTAATTTTAAACCAAAAATTGATAAATGTCCTATATGTGTACCAAGTTTACAAAAAAAACACATCAATTTGTTTCAAGACAAAATGACTTACTTGATTTAATTCATAGTGACTTATGTGATTTTAAAACATGTGAATTTAGAGGTGAAAATAATTATGTTATTACTTTAATTGATGATTATTCTAGGTTTCCCATGATTTATCTTATTAAAACTATGAATGAGGCGGAAAATGATTTTATGTCTTTTAAAGCAGAAGTAGAAAATCAATTAGGAAAGAATATAAAATGCCTTAGAACTAATAGAGGCACAGAATATGGTACTATAAGTTTGTCAAAATATTATGCATCTAATGATATTATAGATGAAGTAATAGCTCCATACCAACCTGAGTCTAATGAAGTGGCTAAAAGGAAACTAAACATTAAAGGAAATGATGTATCTCTTTTCTATTGATGTATTCTTTTCTCTTTTGCAATAAAATTATCTTTTAGCAAAAAAAAAAGGGAAACCGAACATTAAAGGAAATGATGAATTCTATGTAAATTATTCTAGGAATACACTTGATTTGTGGGGGGAAGCTATATTAACTACTTGTTCTATCTTGAATAAGATACCGTGCAAAAAGAGCGGATTGTTGCTTTATGAACTTTGGTTTAAAGTATTTAAAGGTATGGGCTTGTTTGGCTAAGGTAGCAATACCTGAACCTACGAAAAGAAAATTATGTCCTAAAGCCTATGATTGTGTATATATTGGTTATGCAATACATATTTCAGCATATAGATTTTTTGTCTTTAAAACTAGATATGGTGTATTTGAAGGAAGCACAATAATTGAATCCCAAGATGCTAAATTTTTTGAAAATATATTTCCTTATAAGATTGGCACAACCATCAATGAGGGTGATAGTAATAAATCTAGTCTAAGAAAAGAAGTGTCAATGAACAATTACTCACCATCAATTGATGAAAGTAAACTTAGAAGAGGTAACAGACAAAAGAAGTCAACCTATACAAGAAATGAGTGGCATACCTACTTAGTAGATAAGGATCCTCTAACTTATAAAGAGATTGTAACCTCACTGTGTTTTGGAAAGAGGCAATTAAAAGTGAATTAGATTCCATCATATCTAACCATACTTGGAAATTTGTTGACTTGCCACAAGATTCTAAAATTTTACATACGAAGTAGATTATTCGAAATAAATTAAAACCCAATGGGTCAATGGACAAGTTTAAAGCAAGGCTTGTGGTTGAAGGCTTTCGACAAAAGCAAAACATTGATTACTTTGATATTTTTGCTCTGGTGACAAGAATTATTACTATATGAGTTATGATGGCTGTAGCATTAATATATAAATTAGAGATACGTCAAATGAATGTAAAGATTACAATTTTAATTGGGGACCTAGATGAGAAAATATATATAAAACAACCCGGAGATTGTGTTGAATAGAGACTAGAACATTAGGTAGAAGATGAGGCACATCTAACGAACTGTGATTTTTTCCTAGAGAGATGGTTGGTGTGCAAGTTTTCTCTAAAAGCAGGGAGATCAACGAAGAAGAGGAGGATGATGGTAGGGCCAAGGAAGATCTGGATAGGGGGCCTATGCCGCAGGCTATTGAGGTAGTGGGTGGCGATGGATTGGGTGTGTAGAGGCCCAAACGATCCTATGCAAAAGTTGTTGGGAACGATTCATGGCCTCCAATCGATTCCCTCCTTGAACCGATTCAGACAGGCAATATCAGGAGGATTATAATCCCTTAACAAGATTATGAATCCAAGAGGAAGACCTTTCGTTTCACTCTAATTGGAAGAGTTGATTGCAGATCGATTTCTTTGGATGCTCTACGACAGGAAGCTGCAGAAAAATGGAACCTCAGTCAGGGTGTTGTTATGCACCCCCTTGGGAAGGGATACTTCATCTTCCAATTCCAATGTGAAGGGGATAAGGCAGTAGTATGAAGAAGAATTCCTATGAAAATAGGTTCTCAATTAATTCATTTCCAACACTAGAAACCTGATTTTAACATCCATGTGAAACAAACTAGGCCCAAACTGAGCTGGATCCGTTTCCCTTGGAGTACTGGCACGAGAATGTGCTTCTCTCAATTGCAAAAACTGTAGGGAGACTGGTTTCTTTGGATCGACACACCAATCAAGGACTAATGGGTCACTATGCCAGGGTGTTAGTTGAAATGGATATATCTGAAATGTAATCACGAATTAAGGAGGTTCAAGTTGAATGATTAGAACTTGGCACTTTGAAGGTTTTTGATTTCAGGCAGTGTGTGTTGTATGAAGATGATATCAGTGGATGAAACTGGGTCACAAAGTAGGTAATTGCAGATTAAAGAAATTGGCAGATGAGAAACAATTTGCTCTAGATCGATCGGCTACTATCCTAGGAGCAGTCTATGTGGAAGACGGAGTCGACTCTCTGTGAGTCAACTCACAACCTGGAAGGGTGCCCAATATGGATCCTAATCCCCAAGATTCCCTTACCAAAAATATGGTAACAGTTTCCAGTCAAGGCGCTGAGGAGGGAGATATTGAGGTCGTTCTGGACTCCATTGCTACCAATCCTGCGCAAATTGGTAACTCCACCTCGCATGATAAGGATTCAAATCCTAGTAATTTGTTTCCTCTTTTGGAGGGAAATACAGTTATGGATGGTGTGGACTCTGAGGTGGAGTTGTCTTCTGGGTCAAATGAAGGGATTGGGTCGGACATGAACTCTAGCAGACCCAACCCTGTGGATGATGTGGTCGTTGGTCTTTGCATGGCTGAAAGGGGTCGACAGGCCCAGGGTCATGTGCGTGAAGGAACCGATATTGATGTGGGGAGGCCTTCCACTCTGCGCCTGCGCAGACAGGTGGCGCTACAAGAGCTGGGTAGGGGTGTGAGAGGCAGCCATAGTGGTGTAGGTTCTACTCCAACCACAAGCCTTGCTGATGCAGTGGTGGACAACATGCTTGTGACAGATTTCAGGGGGCCACGTTGTGCTTTCTTTCTCTGAGGTTATAGCTGTGGATAAGTCCATCCATGTGAGGGAGAAGAATGACACGACTGTTAATATTGTCCATCAAAAGAAGAAGGGTGGTCAGGCAAATAAGCCTGATAAAAGTGGCGCTTCAAAGAAGTGATTATGTGTTGCCTATATTGGAACGTTCATGGTTGCAAGAAGGCCTCTGGAAGAAGGGCCTTGCATAATTTTTGAAAGGAGTCATCTCCAGATATACTATGTCTGGCAAAACCGATGGTTCAAGTTAGTAGATTCCCGGCCTTGTTTTTTAATAAACTTGGGTATGATAGGGATTTTATTCATAATAAGTGGCAGGATAAGGTGTCGAACTTATGGATTATGTGGAAGAGGGGTATATATAGGTCGGTGGTTGTTGTGTCCTCTGAGCAACAAATCTCAGTTATGGTGGATTGGGTGGGGCATAAGGTGGTTATCTCTTTTATTCATGCTAGTTGTCTTAGAGCTGGCCGCAGGGAGCTGTGGGCCGAGTAGTGCTCGCTGCCTATGGCATTGAATCCTTGGTCGGTAATTGGGGATTTTAATGCCACTTTAGCCTCGCATGAAAGCGAGGTCCTAGGAGATTCAATTTGGGGTCGGCTTCTAATTTTCAGGCTTTTGTGGATGGATGTATGCTTATTGCAGCCCCCACTCAGGGGAAGCAGTTTACATGGACTAACAATAGAAGATGAGGTCATGTGGCGGCTGTTTTTGATCGTTGCTTTTGCAATGAGAAGTGGCTGGATTTATTTCATAATATTTTGCAGAGAAATTTATGATGCCTCGCTTCTGATCATTCCCCTATGTTGGTGATGTCAAATTCTATTCCAAAGCCTGGAAATATTCCGTTTCGTTTTCATTCCTTTTGGATGGAGGACAATGGTTTTATTTCTATGGTAGAGAAGGCCTGAAGTAAGGGCATGGGGGCTCTCCTATTTTTATTCTATCTCAAAAGCTTAAATTTTTAAAGACTAAGTTACGTGCCTGGGCTAAGGTGGTTTTTCCGAATTTGAATGAAGAGTTGGATAAGGCTTCTGAAAATTTGAGGATGGTTCAATCTCAAATTGAGGATTTGGGGATGTCTGATGACCTTTTTAATAGGGAAGCGGATGCAAGAATGATTCTTTTAAAAGCTTCCCAGTTGCAGGCGAAGCTTTGGCTGGAGAAAGCTAAAATTCAATGGATGAAGAATGGTGATAAGAACTCAATTTTTTTCCATCTTTCAGTCAAGATGAGACCTGCAAGAAATCAGATTTCCTCCATCAAACGAGAGGATGGCTTTGGATTCGATTCCATTTTGAAACACTACTTGTTCTTCAAAAATAATTCTCAACAGCAAAGAATCGAGCTACATTGCCATAATCTTCGAAAGCAACCTACAATAGAAATTTCCCATGCACAACGGTCTGAACTTTTCCAGAGGCAATGCTTTGTCAAAACCATGAAGTTGTTATTCAAGCCTTTTGGCATATATCCTAAACTTAAAAAGGATTGAACAACATTGCACACATCCTGAGCTATCCATCCCAATACTTCTTGTAGAAAGCATCTGGGAAACTTTCAGGACCTAGGGAGCTATCCAGATCATGATTCCATATTGCACGTTTAATATCTAAGTCCAAGCAAAGATTCTAGCTTCAATCTGTCCACGACTTCAAGCACAATAGGAATATACTCTTAACAACTCTAGGTGCTCAACAACCGGCATTGCCTTGTGGAAGGACTAATATATTCCACTACATACTCACTCGATTCGGATTTGAGAAAAGGGAGTACCATCATTTTGCTTTAGGCTCCTAATGGTATTATTTTCTCTTCTCATCTTAGTTGATAGGTGGAAGAATTTAAAGGTCTATTCACAGCATCCCACTTAAGCTCTTCCTGAAGGAAATGGCGGAGACATGGAGATACAGCCAAAGATCCACTTCGAGCAACTGATTTTGCCAAGCAAACAACAATAGGATTGACCTCTCTAAAGCAATGTGTTAGTTTCCATTAGATACTGACCAGGTAAGTATACAGAAGGAAAAAATACAAGTTCCTTTCGGAAGAAGATGAGAGGAGAGAAAAGCTCTGGGGAGGAAGTTCAGCTCTTGGGGGATGCCCAAGATCCTGATGGAGTTTCTCAGATTCTTCGGGGAAGACAATCTCTTATCACTGATTTCCTGAGGCCTGCGATTGTGAATACGGTGGTGGAAACCATGAATGCAGAAGAAAGACCTGTTGAAATTCGCCCAAAATCAATGCCCTCTTACTCCACAGTGGTGGGAGGAGGATTGCCTAAAGTAGACGACCTTCCTGAACCTATTCATGCAGGATCTTTAACAAAGGTGGAAATTCCTCATGAGGCATATGAGGAGAGGCTTGAACGATTCCGTTTTGCCTTAATAGGTAGAACCAATTTCAGATTTATTTCTTCGGATTCCATTAGAACAGAGGCGAGAGATTCATGGAATTTGAAGGGTAGAGTTTCGTTGTCTGCAATGGGGAAAGGATTTATACTATTTCAGTTTGAACTTGAGGCTGATATGTCCTCAATTTGGCGTAGGAGTTCTATCAAGGTTGGGGGACAGTTAGTAAGGTTCCAGCGATGGCGTCAGGATTTCAGTATCCATGACAAGCAGGCCATTACTAAGATGGTTTGGATCCTTTTTCCGGACCTTCCGCTAGAGTATTGGCACAAGAAAATACTTCTCACCATGGCGAAAGCAGTAGGCCGCCCCATGGCAATTGATAGGCACACCCGAGCTGCTACTATGGGAGGTTTTGTTCGGATTCAGGTTGAGATGGAAGTTGGTATAAATCGAATTGAGGAAATACAAGCTGAGAGGCGCGAACCAGGATCTCAGCAGATGTTCTGATTCAAGCAACAAATTGTCTCTGAAGATAGCCTCGGATTCTGTGGTTTCTGCAAAAAGCCAGGTCACTCCATTGCGGCTTGCAGAGTAAGGAGCATTGCTGAGGCATGGAAGAAGAGTAAGGCCCAGGAAGTGCCTGATTCGGTCTATGCTGCTGGATCTAAGGTCGCTCATGGAGTTTCAGGAGTTTGTAGAGAGGGGGGAGCAAGTGCAGCAGGCGACGGTCATGATCACGGCGGTGGTCTTCCTCACGGCGGTGGTGAAGCGCTGGAGGCAGAACTTTCCTTAGCAACAAATCAGGAAAGATCCTTTGATGGATCTCCTCATCCAATCAGACGATCTCCTTCCATCTTGGAAGAGGTTGGTATTTCAAATTCAAACGGGATGCCTTTCCAAGAAAACGTGGGATCAATTCAGATAATGCTTCCTATTTTAAATGGGATGCAATCTCCTGGGTCGGATACGACTCATGGGAGTGAGCAGCATCATGGATCTGGGTTAAACCCGACCCCAGGAACTTCTGGCAGCATTGCTCACGTTTCTGAATCCTTGCGTGATTCAGTTTCTTCAAAACAGTCCCAAGAAGGTGCGGCTGATGCAGTAGTATCTTCCATTCCTTCCTCCTCTATCCGTGGGGGTGTAGTGGAAATCCATCACAAGGAGATTGCAATGGCAGATGGCTTGGTAGTAACAGTCGAGATTGGAGAGATAAATAATGCAAGGAGAAAAGAGAAGGATGCAGTTATAGTGGAGCAGACCGGAAGGTCTGATTGCATTGCAACCTTAAAAAAATAATTTATGAAGGTCCTTTTTTGGAATGTGAGATGTTTCAAGAAGGCCTAAGCGCGAATGACTAGGAAAATCGTTGGCGAGAAAAATCCTGACATTTTATGTCTGGCTGAATCGATGATAGATTCTCTATTCTATCCTGCTCGATTTTTTAGTAAGTTGGGTTTCGAAGCTGATTTGGTTTGCAATTCCAGAACCGATAAAGTTCCAAATCTCTGGCTTCTATGGAAAAAAGGTATTCCTGAACTTGTGATTTTTTCCTCTTCTGAGCAGCAAATTTCAGTAAGGATTAATTGGAAAAGCAAAATCAGTCTTGGTATCAGTTGTTCATGCTAGTAGTTTTAGAGCTACTAGACGAGAGCTATGGGTTGAGCTAGGGGCAGTGTCGGTTATGGCTGAACCTTGGATGGTAGTGGGAGACTTCAGTGCAACCTTAGCTTCACATGAGAAAAGGGGGCCTGGTGCTTCTAATTTGGGCTCTGCAGCGGAGTTTGATGCCATGATTGACTCGTGCAGCTTCATAAAATTAACCTCTCAAGGTTCAACGTTTACTTGGACAAACAATAGAAGAAGAGGTCATGTGGCAGCAGTCCTTGACAGGGGTTTTTGTAACGAGGCGTGGCTGAGTCATTTTTTGGATTGTGCTCAATTCATTCTTCAAAGAAAATTTTCAGATCACAGTCCAATTTTAGTTAGTTGTGAGGCGTGTCCCAAGCCTACAAATTGCCGATCCTGTTCATTTTGGCTGAAGAGGTTCTCTGTAAAGGATTGAAAAATTTATTGCATCAGAAAAACATAAAAGCCTTGAAAGGTCCAAGAGGTGAGCCTGTCCCTATCCATTTGCTTTTTTCCAATGATATATTTATTTTTATAAATGCTTCCATCAATTACGTTAGAAATTTAAAAGACTTCATAAGGAAGTATCAGGAGTTTTCAGGGCAGACTGTTAATCTAGACAAAAGCAAATTATTTATCGGGTCAATTCCTTCTTCAAGGAAATAGTCCATTGTTGAATCCATGGGTATTTCTTCTTGTAACTTTCCTACCAAGTATCTTGGTGTTGAATTTTTAAAGTGAGAGTAAAGAACCAATATCTGATGCCAACTTTGGATAAAATTTGAGATAGCCTCTCGCGATGGAAAGGAAAAATCCTCTCAATGGCTGGTCGGGTGCAGCTAGTTCGATCTGTTATTTCAGGTATGCTAGTGCACATCTTTTCGGTGTATTGGTGGCCTTCCTCCTTGATTGTCCTAATGGAAAAATGGAAGAAAAATTTCATCTGGACTAGGGACATTGATTCTTCTCAAGCTGTGACTGTTAAATGAAACTAAGTGTGTAAGCCTATTGATGAAGGTGGTCTAGGCATTCTCAGGCTGCGAGATATCAATAAATCTCTCCTTTGTAAGCAGGCATGGAACATTTAACATCGTAATTCTGCCTTGAGCAGTTTTTACAAAGGCCCGTTTTTTGAGAAATGGGTTCCCCAAAATATTTTTTAGGCCTTCTTCTATATGGCCTGGTATTCAAAAAGTGTGGTCAATTATATCTAGCAAGGAGAGATGGATTAAGGGAAATGGGAAAAAAATCAATCTTTGGAATGCGAATTGGTTGGGAGATCGCTCCATTGCTGAAGTCTATGGTAATGCTCTAACTCCTTTTAAGAATTCCATAACTAAAGTTTCAGAAATTATCTCAAATTTTAGTGGAATATTCCTGAGGTGAGTTCAAGTGCTCTGAAGAATGTCTTCTCTACAGCCAAATTAATTAGACTTCCCCAATCTAATATGGAAGATCAATGTTTCTGGAGTGGGTCTTCTTCTGGGGCCTTCTCCACTTTTTCTGCCTGGAATGAAATTAGAAGACGGAACCCGAAGGTTCCTTGGTTCCCCCTTGTTTGGAGTATGGCACTGTAGCCACGCCAATCGGTGTTTGGTTGGCAATTAATGCATAGAAAGCTCCCCACGGATGATATCATTTCTCACAAAGGTATTATCATGGTTTCTAAATGTAATCTTTATGGTTTGGATGTAGAATCGTTTAACCACATTTTCATAAGCTGCAGCTTCTCAGTGATTTTATGGAAGTGGTTTATGGATTGCTTTGGGATAGCATGGCCAGACCCCAGTGATCTTCATCAGTTATCTCTATGGGGGATTAGAAAAAGGAGAATTCTAGCTGTTAAAGATCCTTGGACTGTTGGTTTTGTTGTGATAGCTGATAATATTTGGAAGGAGAGGAATGAGAGGCATCATGATGGCCCTTCAAGGTCTATTTACCATGTTTTTGAAAGAATTAAATGTGATGTGCAGGATGGGAAATTCTCCCTTCAGGGAGTGATAAAACAGACTTCTGACCTCCTTTGTTGCCGCCGCCTTGGGCTTAATGCTCTTCCAAAAAAATACTTCTCCATGCTTGAAGTGATTTGGTGTAAGCCAATGTGGGGCTGGATCAAGTTGAACGTAGATGGATGCTCTCTTGGCAATCTGGGATGAGCCGATGTAGGAGGGGTGCTAAGAGATCACAGAGGATGCACTATGGGATCTTTTAAAACTTTTTTGGGAGTCCGGTCGAATTATTATGCATAATTCAGAGCCCTTCTTGAAGGTATTATGTTGGCAAAAGAGTTGAATGCGAATGGCCTTTTGATCGAATCAGACTCAACGGCAGTTGTTATGGCTGTCCAAACATGCACTATTCCATGGTATGTGCTTCAGGACTAGATCTCTTGTCATGACTATTTAGCCTCTATTAGTTGGAAGATTACTCATTGTTTTCGCGAAGCAAATGTAATACCTGATTTCCTAGCTAGAGAGGCAACTAAGTCAGGAGATTCTAGTTTAAATGCATCTTTCCCTACTCATATCAGATCAGAGATTGCTATTGATGCGGTTTCATGACATAGGTTTCGTTTAACGTATTAATAGATTTTCTTCCCATGCTGATGGCCATGTCGAAGGTGGGGGTTTTTCAATCTAATGTATTGTAATTCCTTTTTTTTTTTTTTTCTATTCTTCTTAATAAATTTCAGAATCTTTAGCGAAAAAAAAAAAGGGGATGGCTCTTGGCTTTCGAATCCTTAGGATGTTTCAACCTATATTGCTGAGTACTATAAGGACTTCCATGGTCTTTCGCCAGTTTATGAGCATAATGACCTGTTGGATTATATTCCTAGTGTGCTGGATGATAGGGACAATGCCACTCTTGATGCAATTCCATCAATGGAGGAGATCAAGAGGGCAGTTTGGGAGTTGGGCCTAGATAGCTCTCCTGGCCCTGATGGTTTCCCATGAAGTTTCTTCGGACAATGCTGGGAAATAATTGAATGGGATTTCTGCAAAGCAGTTAAAAGTTTTTTCTTAAAGGGTTGTATTCCTAATGGGGTGAATAACTGTTTTATTACTTTGATTCCTAAAATTGCAAGGGCTTGCTCGCTGGATGAATTCCGGTTTATATGTATGGCAAATTACTTTTGTAAAGTCATATCCAAAATGCTTGCCTCCAGGATTTCAATTTTTCTCCCAAGGTTGGTGTCAGAAGAGTAGGGGGCATGTCAGAAAGGGAAGATCATTTCTGCCAACATCAGCTCAGCCATAGAACTTGCCAATTTGATGTTCAACGCTGTGAGGGGAGGTGGTATGGGGATTAAGTTGGACATTCAAAAGGCTTATGATTCTCTCTCATGGGAATTCCTTTTTGCTACTTTTAGGAAATTTGGTTTCTCCACCAAGTGGGTGCATTGGATTCATCAACTCCTTATCTCTTCCAGAATGTCGGTTCTGGTTAATGGTGGACCGGTGGTATATTTTGGTGCTGGTCGTGGTTTGAGGCAGGGTGACCCAATATCTCCTCTTCTTTTTATTGTGGCTGAAAAAGTGCCATGTAGAGGGTTAAAGGGCCTTGTGTCTGAAGGAAAATTAAAGCCTCTCCTAGGTCCAAGAGGTATTTCTATCCCATCTCATCTGTTATTTAAGGATGATATTTTTATTTTCATGAATGCATCAGATCGATATATGAGAAACCTTCATACTTTCTTCTCCAAGTATGAGGAGTTCTCTGGTCAGATAATAAACTTGGAAAAAAGTAAGGTTTTCTTCAGGAAGGTGGCCCCTCACAGGAAGCAGTTTATCTATGAATGCCTGGGTATTCAAGCTGCTTCTCTTCCAACAAAATATTTAGGGGTGGAAATTTTTAAGGGTCGGGTTACTAAGTCCCACATGCTCCCTTTGGTTGATAAGATCATGGATAGGCTGGTAGGGTGGAAAGGTAAGCTTTTATCTATGGCTGGTCATGTGGAGTTGGTGAAATCTATAATTTCTAGTCTTCCTGTTCATAGCTTTGCAGTATATTGGTGGCGTGAATCAGTTGTGAAATTGGTGGAATGATGGATCCGCAATTTTATTTGGTCAGGGGACATTGATGTGCAAAAAAAAAGTGTTGTTAAATGGGAGGATGTGTGTAAGCCTAAGCCGGAGGGTGGTTTGGGGATTCGAAGACTGAGAGATGTGAATGTTGCATGTCTAGGCAAGCTAGTGTGGCATATTAGGATTGATGATACCTTAATGGAAAATTTTTTAAAGGTCGTTTCTTGAATAAAAACGGACTTTTGAAGGGTGGTTATAAAAGTTCCTCCATTTTGCTAGGTCTGAAAAAAGTTTGGGATATTGTCTCTAACAATATGCAGTGGACGGTGGGAAATGGGAAGAAGATTAATTTATGATTCGATAAATGGCTGGGGAATTCGTCTTTAGTGGCTTCATCGGGGATGGCTGAAGATTCTTTCTCTAGGTTTTCCTCAAGGGTCGGTGACTTTTACCGCTAATGGTAGATGGAATTTTCCGAATGTTGATTCTATATTCCTTTTGAATTGTTTTGCTATGGCAAAAAATTCTGTATTTCCTATAGATGATGCTGATGCTTGCCATTGGTGTCCGTCTTTGTTAGGAATTTTCTCGATTAAGTCGGGGTGGGAGGTGATTCACCAGCCTTCCCCTTCTATTGGGTGGCATTTGATTATTTGGAGGACAACGATTCAACCTTCCAGGCTCTTTTTGGGTGGAGACTGATGAAAGAAAAAATTCCAGCTAATGACAGGGTTAAAAAGAAAGGCATTTCTCTTGCTTCCAAATGCACCTTTTGTGGTGTAGCTGAGGAATCTTCTCATCATATTTTTTTCCATTGTCATTTCTCTTCTATGGTTTGGAGGAAATTTTGTGACTACTTTGGGTTTAATTGGCCTGGTTTTTTGGATGTGGAGAGTTTGTTGTCTTGGTGGAAGTTGCATGGGAAATTAATTTCTTTCAAGAGGGTGTGGCTGTCAGGATTTATTCTAATTCCATTTTTTGTTTGGCTCGAGAGAAACTCAAGATTGAATGATGGGATCCAGCGATCAGTTGAGCAAGTCTTTGAGCAGGTTCAAAATGAAATAAGTCTTCAGTCTTATTGCAATTCAGGGGCATACTTATCAATTTCAGATCTTCTCTATGCTAGGAGGATTGGGCTTCACATCTCAAATCGTCGACCTCGTGAGGTTTATGAAATTTTCTAGTGTGCTCCTATGGATGATTGGATTAATGTGAACACGAATGGCTGTTTACTAGGAAATCCTGGTAGGGCAGGTATAGCAGGTGTGTTCCGTAATAAAAAAATCTGAGATTAAAGGAAATTTCAGAATTATGATTGGAGTCAAGTCCAATTTTGAAGCGGACTTTTAGTAGTAATAGAAGGCTTGGAATAGGCAAAAGCCATGGGTATCCAACGGTTGTGGGTGGAGTGTGACTCAGTCGTCGTGGTTTTATTGATTTCAAGAGGAGTGGTGCCATGGACTTGCCGTTAGCGGTGGAATGGGTTGAGTCCGTTCTTAGCCTCAATTGAATGGAAAATCACTCACTGTTATAGGGAAGCAAATTCGATTGCGGATTTCCTTACTAAGTTGGTTACAAAATACAACATTTCTGATCCCATCACTATTTGGCCTACAATGGTTAAAGTGGATTTGGATATGGATGCCTCAAATCGTCCCCGTTACCATTGGATCTAGGTCCTTTCTATTTCTTTTTTGGCTTTAGAGGTTTTGGTCCAATGCCCTGTTGATGGCAATGCTACAGGTGGGGTATTTGGGCTTGTCCTCTATTGCTTCTTTCTGAGCACTTTTTGGTGCGTGTAATTGTCTATGATTCATTATTTTCTCTTTTGTACATTTTGCCATTTTTTAATACAAATGATTTTCTAGCGAAAAAAAAAAAAGACTAGAACATTAGGTATGCAAACTTGTAAAATCTTTGTATGGGCTGAAACAAGCTACTAAGTAGTGGCCTGGGAAACTTGATACAATTTTGTTATCAAATAGAATTCTCGTGAATGATGGAGAAAGATGCTTGTATAGTAAATTCAACAATGACAAAGGTGCGTTTATTGTTCTTCATATAGATGATATGCACATAATGGGAAGAGATCTAGATATAGTTAAACAAATTAAAACTCTTATAATATCTAATTTTGATACAAAGGATATGAGAGAAGCTGACATGATTTTAGTAATCAAGATAATAGGGAAAGATAATAAAATCCTCTCTGGCCTATTATGTTGAAACTATGCTTAAAAATATGGATACTTTAATTGACAAAGTCTTAAAATACCTTTAGTTATTGATTGTTATTTAAATAAACATTTGGGAGAACCCATTTACCAAAAGAGATATTCCCAAATTATTGGTTTAGTTTCAAATTTAACGAACTCAACCAAGCCTGACATTGTTTTAGCAGTGGGAAGGTTGAGTCAATATACTCATAATCCATGCAACGAGCATTGACATGCATTGACTAATTACTAGGATACTTAAAGGGTATTAGACTATGATTTGCATTATAATGGAAACCCAAGTCTCTTAGAAGACTATCGTGATGCCATGGATTTTGGACACAAATGAATCATTGAAAACTAGTGGTTATGTTTACACACTAGCTATTTCAAGAAAATCATTTACACAATCATGTGAGGATCCACCTTGGAAGCAGAGTTCATGGGCCTAGAAAGATCGAAACAGAAGCCGAATGGCTTAGGGATCTCATGGCGGATACACCAATGTGACCAAAGCCTATGGCATCAATCTCATTGCATTGTGACAATTAAGCAGCTATTGCTAACGTAAAAAAAAATATATATATATACAATTGAAAAATAAGGCATATCCATCTAAGATATAATCTTGTAAGGACATACATAAGTGAAGGTACGATAGCTATCGACTTTGTGAAATTAAAAAGCAATATGACAAATATATTAGCAAAACCCTTGTCTACAAAGATTATACATGCCATATCTAAAGAAATGAGCTTAAAGCCTATGACATAAGTCATGTGATTGACACCCAACCTATGTGAAAAGGATTTTCCTGAATTAGGTTCAAAGGGTAAAAACGAAGTCGTTGGATGACTTTTTTGTACTACTATAAAATCGCTCATTTTGCTTAGATAGTAAAGTAGTACCACCACAAAGAAAAGAGGATGAGTTAAAGTCATAATTAGCCATAGCTCACAAATGTGGGGTGTGTAAACTGTGGAGCACACTATAGGTTTACCTAAGTGGATGTAGGGGGTGAGGCCAGGTATCGATGAGAGTTTTCTAGGCGAACTCTCTAAACTTCCATATGACCAGGATAGGGGACGCCAGTTTAAAAAATGTCCAATTACAAAAAGGGATCGAAGTTAAGGTCGACCGATAGGATATGGCTGGTGAGCTAGTTGGCTACGACGATGAGGAAATGGTCAAGAAATCTAACTTCACCCGTACTCTGTACCATAGTTCATCAAACCTATTATAGGTTCAAGTCCTAAAAAAAATACTTGTAACAACGTGTCCTACTATTTTTATTTTTTGCTAAAATTCAGCAATTGTAATAAAAAAAAAAATGAAAGAATGAGAGATACAAATCCACTTCAAAACCTACTTCACCTTCGGCATGGTCATCAGCAAGACAGAGCTTCAAAGGCAAAAAAGAAATCAAGACTCTTTAGCAAACTGCTTTACCTTCTACATAGTCATCAGCAAAAACAGAGATCTAAAGGTAAGAAATTATAAGAATCTATAAGGAGGTCAATGCTACAAATCCCAATCCAAATCAGACAAAATAAAAGAAGGCGATGAATTCTAGGTATTGGAACTTCGAGTTGCCGCTGCATGTTTTCATAATCTGTCTGCCACTGTGTTGACTTTACGATAGCAATGAACAATGCTCCAAGATATTTTATCCAGATAGCCTTTGTAGTGCCACCACATTTGCTGAAAACACTAGGGAATGGCTTGCTTTTGAACACAGATGACCACAACCTGAGAGTCACACTCTATTATCAAATTTTTAATTTCTTTCGCAACTGCACACTTCAGACCATGGAAAAAAGCTACAAACTCTGCCATGAAATTTTTCCTCACACCTTCATAGAAAGTATAAGCGACTTAACTAGTCCCATTTGCAACTCTAATAATTCCCCCTACCCCAAAACACCCTAGATTACCAATCGAACAACCATCAATGTTCAAATTGAAGGAGTTAAATGGGGGGGGGGGCACTCCATTGAAGCTCTAGGATTCAATTTGCCTACGTTCCTGCAATGACTACTCCAAGGTTTTAGCAAGTAACAAATCAGCCATCATTTGAATCTTAGTTGGGACTAAAAATTAGATGTCGTAGATGTCCTGTAGAATGGATTTTATTCTCACTCCAAATATGATAAGGAATAATAATAGCCATAGACATCCAGAAATTACCATAAGGAACCACTCTTCCTTTTCTTTTCCACCATTAGAATAGACTTTCAATCTCAGGAAAACTAGACCACATCTGATCAAAAAATTCATCATTGATCGAAGATCATAAAGAAGCAGAATACTCACAGTGAATAAAAAGATGCTCAAAATTTTTCATTCTTTTACCATAGAGAGAGCACCTTGACACCATAGGGGCTGACTTGCTTCCAATTTTATCATTAGAAGGAAGAGCGCCATGCATTAATCGCCATCCAAAGGTTGATAGGCGAGGTTGAAGGCCCTCCAACCAAACCGTACTCCACCATCCCCTAATTTGGCTTTTGTCCCTCAGTCTTTTCCATGCAGAAGGCACCGATAATTTCCCTGACTCTGTCAGTGACTAGACCCCTTTGTTCTTCATAGAAATTGAAAGGAAGAGGAATCGATTCAATCTAAGCTGAGATATATTGAATACCAACTGGCAACTGACCCAAATCCCATTTTCCATCCTTGATATAGTCAAAGACCAGAGCACTACCATTTCTTAGAATATAAACCACTAAGTCTACAAGTCTCGATCCTCCCAGCCATTTGTCATACCAAAAATTGATGGAGGAGCCATCTCTAACAACCCAACTAAATTCCAAACTTCGCGAAGGCCTGGAAGAATAGAGGAAGGTCTGATACTTCTCAAACTAACATCGTTTTGCATAAATCTTCCTATGAGAAAACCTACAAACTCAGAATTATCAGATTTAATGTGCCAGCATAATTTGGATAGCAGAGCAAAATTAATCTCTCTCAGATGCCTTATATCCAACTCACCTACTTCTTCTAATAGACTCACTAATTATTCATTTTTTTAGTTGATATTTTTGAAATTTGTTGGGGATTTTTTTATTATATATAAATATTTTATATACAAAAGTAAGTTTCAAAACAGAACATTTTTCCTTGTTTAATTTTACCTTTTACTTTTACTTTTATTTTTTACTCTAAAGCTCAAAATATTTTGGAGGGAAGTTTTGAATGAATATTCAAAACTCTTGAGCAAAAGCCAATGTCTTGTGCTGAAAAGCAAGATGGTTTAGTCCCATATTGGTTTAAGAGGAGTAGTATTCACTTAAAAACTCTCCCACTTATCATGTGTGTGGGGGTTTTCTGGGGTGCTTTGGAATCGTATGCGGTGCACATCGAGTTGAGCCGAGCCATGCCAGGCCAGGCCGAGCTGAGACCAAGGTCATCATTGGGATACATCTATGGGTATGGGTATGGTCAAGCAATACTTATCTTTTTGGACCTTTTGAGTTTTGAATATTAACTTCAAATATGTAAATACGTATAGATACATGTACACCATTCATAACATATACATTTTGTACCCATACGTACAAGCATCTAGATGTGGACAAACACATCTATACTTAAACAAGTAGCACCCATAGTATGTATATACATTATTTTTTTTTTTTTTTTTGCTAAGAATCAGCAAGATATTAATATAGGAAAAAAAAATTAGAGATTACAAATGACATTGGGCTACAAATCCACCTTCGGCATTGCCATCAGCGAAAATGCAACCCAAACAAAGAGAAAAAACTTAGAAATTAATTATAAAAATCCATATTTGGGTCTCTGCTGAGCATCCCACATTACATCCTCTGCAAGAGATGAAGGGATGATGTCCTAGTGGGTAGAAGTCATTGTTGCTATAGCGTGCTTGGCTAATTTATCTGCAACACTATTGTCCTCACGAAAACAATGTGTTATTGTCCATGAAGAGCTATCAAGGAAGGCTTTGCAGAATCACCATTGTTGGTCAAACATCTATGGAATGTTATGATTTTGAATACATAACACCACGTACATACAATCACATTAAATCCAAAGCCTTCTCAATTTCATTTGCATGGCTTGACGGATACCCAAGAAGAAAGTTTCGAACTCAGCAATGAAGTTTGTTGAAACAGCGTGATAAATTGTAAAACATCTTATTGGTTTCCCATTATTGTCTATAAAAATTCCACTCGCTACTGATAGACCTGGATTTCCAAGAGAGCAGCCATCTATATTCAGCTTGATGAAATCCTGCATTGGGGGCTCCCAAAGCACTTCCACAATATTTTCTTTCTGTGTTAGCCCAATTTTCACCTTCAATTTTTTAGAAAGAAGGAGGTCAGAGACTGATTTAACACTTATTGAAACCAAGGAAGACAACTCAATCAGATCGTTCAGAGTTGTCTTGAATATTGTTTGGATTGAGTTAGCTCTATTATTGTGCCTCCTGGAGTTTCTTTCCTTCCAAAGGTTGATCAAAGGAGTTAGAAAGACTAAGGCCAGCCATAGTTGCCGTAGTTGGATAGCATTAGCTTTCCTCTTCCACCATGAAAATAATTATTCCATTGAGGGAAAACCATCCCAATGAATATTGAAGATGGAGAGCATTTCCTTCCAAACATTTACAAAAAAGTCACATTCAAGGAAGAGATGAAGAGGAGATTCTTGATTATTTTTGTACATCTCACATCTAGAGACCAATGGCACTCTCCTCTTTTTGACTTGGTCATCTGTTGGAAGGCGACCATGACTCATCCTCCAACCAAACACAGAGAACCTTGGGAGCAAACCTTCTTGCCACACCAATTTTTCCCATCCTTGAGAAGTATTCTTCTTTCTTATACCTTCCCAAGCTGAAGACACAGAAAAGATACTTGATTCAGTGAGAGTCCAGACATGTCTATCTTTCATATCCATTGAAGGAAGCTCAATAGATCTGATCTGATCACAAAGTGCTGCAAGAGTGTGGTTTGAAACCGCTGGAAAATACCACTGCCTATCCACAATAAAATCAAATAATAAAGCTGATAAATTATTAGGAATATAAGGGTTGATAGCAAGAAGATCCACAATTCTAGAGCCATTTAACCATTGATCATTCCAAAACTTGATAGACTCTCCATTGCCCACTATCCATCTTTCTAAATCTCCAATAAAATCCCAAACTTTAAGAAGGCTAGGGAGAATAGAAGATTTGACCGATTTTTTCAAGGAACCATCATTGGCAAGAAAATGACCCCTTAAGAATTTAGCAAACATGGAATGGTTTGAGTTGATGAACCAACCTAGTTTAGCTAAAAGAGCAAAGATGACCTCTCTTAATCGTCTGATACCCAAACCACCTTCATGCTTAGGCTTGCATAGAGTGTCCCATTTGATGGTTATTGCTTTAGAGGAGGAAGCATCTCCAGTCCAAATAAAATTTTTAAGCCAAGAATCTATAAGAGCAATAGAAGAAGAAGGCCACAGATATACTGAAAAATTGTGGATTGGGATGCTGCTCATAACTGATTTCACCAACTCAACTTTGCCTGCCGTAGAGAGAAGATGACCTTTCCACCCTGCTAGTCTTTCTTTGGATTTGTCCACTAGCGACAGAATAGAGCTACTTTAACTCGACTCTTAAAGATTTGAACTACTAGATATCGGGTTGGAAAGTAGCACTCTGGAATTTTCAGAACCTCCTTGATACGAGATCTTCTAGAAGATGGAATCGAACTTAGATAAATTTTACTTTTATCAAGATTGAAAGCTTGACTAGAGTAAGATTGATACCAGTCTAAGAATCCCTTTAGATTCTTCACATCATAAACATTAGCATTGATGAAAATAAAAAGATCGTCGACAGATAACAAATGAGAGGGAGTAAAGGCCTGCCTTGGGCCTTGCAAGCCTTTAACCAAGCCTTTAGCTCGAATATTTTGGAGACTGCACCAAAGCATCTCTTCTGCCAAAATGAAAAGCATGGGAGAAAGGGGGTCACCTTGGCGAAGTCCCCTCTCTAACCCAAAGAAACCAATAGGACCACCATTAATCAGAACTGATAGCTTTGTAGAGGAAAGGATTTGGCGAATCCAATCAATCCAATTGAGGTGAAATCCAAACTTCTCCAACACATCAAATAGGAAGTTCCACTCCAGTGTATTGAAATCCTTTTGAACATCAAGCTTTAACCCCATTCTCCATCCAAAACACTTTCTACCCATTCTATTGGTTAGCTCAGAAACCACACCAATAGAGGAGTCGATAACTTTTCCTTTTTGAAAGGTGCCCTACTCCTCAAAATTGAGTTTTGGAAGAAACCCTGACAAATGAGTAGCTAAGATCTTGGGAATCATTTTGAAAACAAAATTCCCAAGACATATTGGATGAAACTGGCTAACTCACCTTGTATTCTTGACCATAGGGATCAGGGTCAAGAAGTTGCAATTAATGCCTTTCGTGACTATCCCATCTCTAAAAAAATTCAAAATTGTAGTGCAGACGTCAGAACCTCCAACTTCCCAACATACTCTGAAAAAGGTACCAGGGAAACCATCTAGACCTAGGGCACTATCAGGATCCAGATCAAGAATAGCAAACCTAGCTTCCTCTCGAGAAGGAATTGCAATTATCATGTCATTGTCTTCTTTAGACACGAGGTTAGGGACATTATCTAGTAGCTCATCATCCTGAACTGAGGTCCCCTTCTTGTGAAATCTGTCAAAGTGCTCAACCACCTTATTAACAATACTATTAGCATACTTGTGAATAGATCCATCATCTATGTGCAACTCATGGAGGATATTCTTGGCCCTGCACAATTTAGTGGAGAGATGAAAATACTTTGAGCAACGGTCCCCATGCTTTAACCACTTTTTCCTTGATTTCTCTACCCAAAGCTTCTCCTGAAGCAACACAACACGGTCCAAATCATGTCTGACTGCCTGATCTTTATCAAATAGACCATCATTTATACCAAATACCTCAATCTCCTTCATTATATCATCCAAACTCGTTTCTAGCTTAGTGCAGACACCCAATTTTGTCACCCTCCCCGAACTATAATGACATATGGATCTTGGACACGACCTTTCACCTCCGATCAATAAAGATGATAACTGACAAAGGTAACTATTCCCGGGAGCATTCCATAGTCACCTAAAATTCCCAGAAAACCCATGTGAGAGAAAAGAGGGGTCCAATTATGACATTCCATATACGAAGGAATCTGGTCAAAGTGACCACATACAGATGCATTGTACTTGGAATTACGATTCCAATGATATATGGTATGTCAAAATTGGACCATTGGATCTCCTACAATCACTCCTGAAAGTTACCCCTTGAGTGTCCAAATCCCGCCCATGTGAGCACCAAAGCCTTGCCTTGAGTGCCCAAACCCCACCCATACGAGCCCCCATACCTTGCTTTGACTGCCCAAACCCCGCCCATGCGATCACCCATGCCTTACCTTGAGTGCCCAAACACCGCCCATGCGAGCACCCATGCCTCGCCTTGCACCCCTAACTGAGTCCCGCGTGCACTCAACCAAGCCCCGCGTATACCCGACTAAGCCCCACGCATACCCGACCAAGTCTCGCATGCACCTGACCAAGCCCCATGTATACCCGACCAAGTCCCGCGTGTACCCGACCAAGCCCCACGCATACTCTATCAAGTTCTAGCACCCATGTCCAAGTTCTAGCACCCATGTTAGAGTTTCAGCACCCATGTCAGAGCCTAGCACCCATGCCAGAGCTCCAGCACCCCTGCTAGACCTCCAACAACCTTGTTGAAGCTCCCGCACCCCCACCGGAACCTCTAACACCCCCGTTGGCCATTAAAATCCCCCTTTCGGTGACCAATTTGGAGAAGGAATTCCCTCTTCACCAGCTTGTGTACCCTACATTGCCCTGCTAGAGTACCCCACACCACGGTCTCCCATTGGTCCAAAATTTCTTACTTCACCCCATTAGTTTAGAGAAATTACTTTTTACCGCCATCGGCTAAGGAATTTTCTCTTTCCTCCCTATTGGTCCAAAAACTTTATAAATACCCACCCTGCCTTTGGTTTGACACCACAACAATCCAAGTCTTTTAGGAGCACCCATAGTAGAGAAGCTTTACCCTCTCTCCTCCCATTCCCCCTTGAGGTTTTTCAAGTCTTCGCAGAGATCTTCATAAGATCTGAAGTGTTCTTCGAATCTTCAAAGTGTTCTTCGGGCTTTTGAAACTCTTCAATCCTTTGCCTTCTTTGAGTGAGATTTGGTGTAGAAAAATTTTCCCCTTAGTCTCCCACCTCCCTTTTGAGGTTCTTCCAGTGTTCGAACATATCTTCATAAGATTCCTTTAAATCTTAGAAGTGTTCTTCGGGCCTTCGAAGTTCTTCAACCATTTAGGTTCTAGTCCACCCCTAATGGAAGCCCTATCCGAGTGCCACCTCAGCCTAGCCCTCCTATAGCCTATCCCCAATAGAAGCTTTATCCGAGTGCCACCTCAGCTTAGCCCTCCCATAGCTTATCCCTAGCGAAAGTTCTGTCTGAGTGCCACCTCAGCCTATCCCTAGAAAAAGCTCTGTCAGAGTGCCACCTCAGTCTAAGCCCAAAAATAGCCTTCCCTAGCCGAAGCTCTATTAGAATTCAAATCCGAAAGTAACCGTTCCTAGCCAGAACTCTGTCTGAATATTATCACAATCAACATCTCTCAAGAAATGAAGTTGGAGGTGAAGACCATCTTCCCCTGAGCCGGGAGAATCTATAAGAAAGTTTATACCAGCATCAACCAGGGGGTCCACCCTTCTTGACCCAAAACAATGGTAAAGCTTAGGTATAATTTCTCAACAGAATTAGCACAATGTAGACTTTATATTGACCTTGTTTTAGTGTACATAGTTATTTAAATTTAGTCAATGTATATATGTGTGATAACTTAGCCATGCATGCGGAATATGAATAATTGTAGAAAATGTTCATTCTTAAGCATCTAGTAGGAAGACCGGTTGTACCGGTTAGATTGGGTGCCTAACACCTTCCCAATTCTACTACCTAACACTTATCCTAAATCTCTGGACCAGACCAAATTTTGGGCCCTTTTCTTAGGAATTGGGTCCCCCCCGAGTCCTAGGCCCATAATCCTAAGTGGCAACTCCAAACCCTTTTGCATGATCCCGATCCCCATATTGGTCCATCATCAAATCCCTGTCTCAAATGATAAACTTTTCACTCCTACAAAAAAGGCCTCCATTTATCTCCTAGAGGCAATATGATGGTGCAAGGTCCACAAGGTAAGCACACACGACACACCCCCTCATGAAAGAGAAATAGAGGAGAGAGGACAGAATCAATCCAAGCCTTTTTCCTCCCCACAAAGGAGGAATGCAACACATTTTTTTGGCTGCTACCCTCACAGTGGCCGATGGAGGATAGCAGGGAGGAGAGCATACCATAGGATTACACCACTAAGGAGTGACACACTCCCCCAGATACCAAGCGTGGCCCCAGATGCACTTGGCTCGAGCGAACTCATCAGGGTTGTGGAAGTGGAGATCTCAGAATGGCCTCTAATTAACCTACAAAGTTAAGAAGAAGTGAGTAAAATACAAGGTAAAGGAAAAAATTTGACACCAAATATGACTTATCTCTGTGAGGCTGTCTAGAAGAGAGCGGGATATGGTCCCAGGAGGAAAGCATCGATTCCTCAACACCCGACTATCTCCCCATCTGTTGGCTATGGGCAAGGGCGAGCTCCAAGGATCCTTCAGCATAGGGGTAGGATCTCTAGGTGTTCGTAACAACAAGGCTGAATTGAAATATCAAAATAAGGATGTGCAAGCAACAAAAAAAAAAAAAAAAAAAAAAGACAAGAAGAAATGCAAAGTTACCTAGAGAATGTAGCCTGCCCCCTTGAGGCCCCGATCCCCATATGCTAACAGATCTAGGGTCCATAGAAGGTATGCGTAGGCAGCCCTGTCCCAATCCCATGAATCGACCTCCTGAATATTCCGGAAGAGGGCCACCATATGGATGTCCACTCCACCTCGGAGGTCACTGAAAAGGCACTGGGCCACAGCAAATAGAAGGAAGGAGCGAGTGATCTATGTGTGGTTACCTGGGTTCACCCTCAGATCCTTTCTCATCCAGCGGCCACTGATCACACCTAGGCGGACATGCGTCTCGTCTGCCTCAATCTCAATACCCATCAAATCTGTAAACTCCCGTGCTGTCAAAGTCACAGGAAGAGATAGGGGCCTCCCTCCAAAAGGTATGCTAGTCATAGCGTAGAAGCACAATGGTGTGATGGTGATCTTGCCAGTAGGGAGGTGAAAAGAATGGGTGCTCGGCCACCACTGCTCTACCAAGGCTTCCGCCAATGCCGAGCTAAATTTCTTGGTCTCCAACAAGGCCAAGTGATGGAGGTAAGTAGAATCTACTTACCCCTTTACCCTATGAGGAAGCATTTCGTACCATTCTTGGGCTGCATTGTGACGGTCATACCTGGTCAATGTAGGAGGTACTCCCTCATTGTATTCCTAAAATAAATGAAAAAAATAAAAAATAAAAAATAAATAAAAAAATGCAAAAAATGAACAAAAATGAATAATAATGCAAGAAAAGGAAAAGACTTACCTATTTTCCCCCCTACTGCATTACATATGTGGTTCTGGGTCTTGTGAAGTGTCCGCCCAATATACCCGTCTACAGGACTGTCATCCCCCTGAGAGGATGTGCTGCATCTCTCTCCAATACCCAGCCGGATCTCTCCTGGAGTCCTCCTCTTTATTCTTTTGGCCATACTTATCAAAAATTACAAAGAACCCTAAGAAGTTTCACAAATTGTAAAGAGGCCCGGAAAGACTTCAAATTCTTCAAATGGCCCCCTCCTCAAGAACTATGAGGATCTTCAAGGAGAAGATGAAGAACTTCAAGGAAAACTTGAAGATCTTCGAAGAAATTTGAGAAAACCAAAGGAAATGCAAAAAACTTTGAATCTTCGAAGAAACTCAGGACCCGAGCTCACTCGCTCATGAATCGTTCCAAACTCAAGAAACTCGAAATAGTGAGTGAACAGGAGGGGGGGACCATTTCATGGTTAAAAAATTCATTCTCCCAAAAAAAAAAATGGAGATTCTAATTCCAAGGTGCAATTCAAGAGTTCTTACCACCAAAACAAAATTCAAAGAAATTTCTTGTGGTAGGTAAAAATTATGTCACATAAAAATGGGAAAGTGAAATCTACTTGGTAGATAAAATCCCATGAAAATGGAAAGTGAAATCTACTTGGTAGATAAAAACAAATGAAAGTGGAAGGTGAGATTGGTAGAAGGTGAAATCTAAGTCAAAATTTGTGAGGTAGATGGAAATTATCACACAAAGTTCAAGATTCCAAATCAAAAGCTAAAGTTCAAAGATTCCAAATCAAAAAGTCAAAGTTCAAAGATTCCAAATAAAAAATCAAAGTTCAAGATTCCAAATCAAAAGCTAAAGTTCAAAGATTCCAAATCAAAAAATCAAAGTTCAAGATTCCAAATCCAAAGCTAAAGTTCAAAGATTCCAAATAAAAAAAAATCAAAGTTCAAAGATTCCAAATCAAAAGCTAAAGTTCAAAGATTCTAAATCAAAAAATCAAAGTTCAAAGATTCCAAATCAAAAGCCAAAAATCAAAATTCTAAACCAAGAGCCAAACTTCAAGATTCAAGGGAAAATCCAAAAATCAAATATTTTTGTTTGTTGCAAGATTAGAAGAGCAGGGAATTTCTCTCTTGCAACCAATGGTCCTAGATAGTCCAGATTGGTTCAAAAGACCTAGCCTGGAGACCAAATTCCCTAAACTGGCACATGGAAAGCCCAACTAAAAAATCCAAGAATCCAAGATTTTTGTCTGTTGCATGATTGGAAGAGTAGAGGATTTCTATCTTGTAACCAATGGTCCCAAATAGTTTAGATTGGTTCGAAAGACCCAACCTGGAGACCAAATTCCCTAAACTGGCACATAGAAAGCCCAGCTAAGGAAAATCCAAGAAACAAATATTTTTGTCTGTTGTAAGATTGGAAGAGCAGCGAATTTCTCTCTTGTAACCAATGGTCCTAGATTGTCCAGATTGGATCAAAAGACCCAACTTGGATATCAAATTTCCTAAACTGGCAAATGGAAAGCACAGCTAAGGAAAATCCAAGAATCCAATATTTTTGTCTATTGCAAGATTGGAAGAGCAATGAATTTCTCTCTTATAACCAATGGTCCCAGATAGTCCAAATTGGTTCAAAAGACCTAGTCTGGAGATCGAATTCCCTAAACTGGCACATGGAAAGCCCAGCTAGGGAAAATCTAAGAATCAAATATTTTTGTTTTTAGCAAAATTGAAAGAGCAGCGAATTTCTCTCTTGTAACCAATGGTCCCAAATAGTCCAAATTGGTCCGAAAGACTCAGCCTGAAGGCCAAATTCCCTAAACTGGCACATGGAAAGCCCAGTTAAGGAAAATCCAAGAATCAAATATTTTTGTCTATTGCAAGATTGAAAGAGTAACAAATTTCTCTCTTGTAACCAATGGTCCCAGATAGTCCAGATTGGTTCGAAAGACCTAATTTGGAGACCAAATTTCCTAAACTGGCACATGGAAAGCCCAGCTAAGGAAAATCCAAGAAAAAAATATTTTTTTCTATTGCAAGATTGGAAGAGCAATGAATTTATCTCTTGTAACCAATGGTCCTAGATAGTCCAGATTGGTTTAAAAGACCTAACCTGAAGACCAAATTCCTTAAATTGACATATGGAAAGCCCAGCCTAGAAAAATTCAAAGATCAAAGTACTAACACCTTTTGCAGGATTGGAAGAGCAGCGAATTTCTTTCCTACAAATCAACAACCAAGGTAAGTCCTAAACTTCAAAGTAGTTAAGAGACATTACCTATTGCATTTTCAACTCCGTCATTGATGAGCAAGATGACCGCAGTACATTCTCTGGGTGACAAAATGTGGACGTTCTTTTCTTTGCCATTAGACTATTGGCATAGGCCTCGACCAAAGAGGGGCATTCTGTAGACACCCAATTTTGTCACCCTCCCCCAGCTATGATGAAATATGGATCTTGGACGCTATCTTTCACCTCTGATCAACAGAGATGATAGCCGACTGAGGTAAATATTCTCAGGAGTATTCCATACTCGCTCAAAATTCCTAGAAAACCTGTGCAAGAGAAAAGAGGGGTCCAATTATGACATTCCATATACAAAGGAATCCGGTCAAAGTGACCGCATAAATGCATAGTACTCAGAATTACGATTCCAACAATATATGATACGTCAAAATTGGACCATCGGATCTCCTACAATCACTCCCGATAGTTGCACCTTGAGTGCCCAAACCCTGCCCATGCGAGCACCCATGCCTTGCCTTGAGTGCCCAAACCCCACCCATGTGAGCCCCCATGCCTTTCCTTGAGTGCCTAAACCTGGCCTATGCAAGTACCCAAGCCTCACCTTGCACCCCTACCTATGCCCGCATGTACCTGACCAAGCCCCGCGTGCACCCGACCAAGCCCCACGCATACCTGACCAAGTCCCATGTGTACCTGACCAAGCCCTGTGCATAACTGACTGAGTTCCAGCACCCATATCTGAGTTTCAGCACCCATGTCTGAGTTTTAGCACCTATGTCAAAGCCCTAGCACCCATACCGGAGCTCGAGCACCCCTGTCGTAGCTCCAGCACCCCTTCTGGACCTCCAACACCCCTGTTGAAGCTCCTGCACCCCCATCAAAGCCTTTGACACCCTCGTCGATAATCGGAATACCCCTTTCGATGATCGATTTGGAGAATTAACTCCCTCTTCACCTGCTTATGAACCCTACACTGCCTCGCTAGCATACCTTACACCGCAACCTCCTATTGGTCCAAAAAGGAATCTTTTTACCTTATTGGTAAAAGAAATTACCTTTCACCCCATTGTCTATAGAAAATTATCCTCCACTCCATTGGTCCAAAATTTTTTACTTTCACCCCATTGGTTTAGAGAAATTACTTTTTACCACCATTGGCTAAGGAATTTTCTATTTCCTCCCTATTGGTCCAAAAATTCTATAAATACCCCCTCCCTTTGGTTTGACACCACAACAATCCAAGTCTCTTAGGAGCACCCATATTAGAGAAGCTCTGCCCTCTCTCCTCCCCTTCCCCCCTTGAGGTTTTTCAAGTCTTCGGAGAGATCTTCATAAGATCCAAAGTGTTCTTCAAATCTTCGAAGTGTTCTTTGGGTCTTCGAAACTCTTCAATCCTTTGCCTTCTTTGAGTGAGATTTCTTGTAGGGAGTTTCCACTTAGTCTCCCACCACCTTTTGAGATTCTTCCAGTCTTTGGAGAGATCTTCATAAGATCCCTTTGAATCTTCGAAGTGTTCTTCGGGCCTTCGAAGTTCTTCAACCATCTAGGTTTCAACCCATCCCTAACGGAAGCCCTATCCCAGTGCCACCTCAACCTAGCCCTCCCATAGCCTATCCCTAGAAGAAGCTCTATCCGAGTGCCACCTCAATAGCCTATCCCTAGTGGAAGCTTTGCAGAAGCTCTATCCGAGTGCCACCTCAATAGCCTTCCCTAGTCGAAGCTCTGTCAGAATTCAAATCAGAAAGCAACTGTTCCTAGTTGGAACTCTGTCCGAATATTATCACAGCCAGCATCTCTCGAGAAAGGAAGTTGGAGGTCAAGACCATCTTCCCCTGAGCCGGGAGAATCCATAAGAAAGTTCGTACTAGCATCAACCAAGGGGTCCACCCCTCTTGACCCGAAATTGGGGTCAAGCTCAGGTATAATTTCTCAATAGAATTAACACAATGTAGATTTTATATTGACCTTGTTTTAGTGTACATAGTTATTTAAATTCAATCAATGTATATATATATATATGATAACTTAGTCATGCATGCGGAATAGGAATAATTATGAAAAATGTTCGTTCTTAAGCATCTAGTAGGAAGACCAGTTAAACCGGGTAGATTGGGTGCTTAACACCTTCTCAATTCTACAACCTGACACTTACCCTAAATCTCTGGACCAGACCAACTTTTGGGCCCTTTCTCTCAGAAAATTGGTCCACCCCCGGGTCCTAGGCCCATAATTCTAGGTGGCAACTCCAAACCCTTTTGCATTATCCCGATCCCCGTATTAGACTATCATCAAATCCCTATCTTGAATGACAAACTTTATACTCCTGAGAAATAGGCCTCCACGTATCTCCAAGTGGCGATACGGTGGTGCGGGGCCCGTAGGGTAAGCACACACAACACACCCCTCCCTCATGAAAGAGAAAGAGAGGAGAGAGGACGGAATCAATGCAAGCCTTTTTTGTCCCCACAAAGGAGGAACGCAACACATTTTTTTGGCCGCTACCCTCACACTTGGACACTTCTTGATCAATGTGGAGGAAGGCAGTCCTAGCCCAGGCACAAATAGGGCCCTTCATCCATTTGAGTTTTTGAGAAACAACAAATAAAGGAGTTCCACTCATTGGCACCTCCCACGAAGATCGTACAAAGTCAATGAAGTCATCATGTTCAATCTAAAAATAATTCAAACGGAATGGGGTATTTTGAGATCTAGGCACCTTCTTACTGTCAACCACTATGGCCGAGTGATCAGAGTACCCTCTAGGAACAACCCATTGAGCACACCTAGAGAATTGGTTCATCCAAGCTTTATTACAGAAGCAATGGTCCAGAACAGCATGAACATTGCCCCTTCTTCTGTTATTTCGCCATGTGAACTTGCAACCAACAGAAGGTAGGGATAAAAGGGAAGATGGCTTAATAAAAGCTGCAAAATCCTCAACAAAGCCAACATTAAACCTCCCAGGGCCCCTCTTCTCATGAGCATAGAGATAAGCATTTAAGTCGCCTATGACGATCCAAGGTTGCATAGAACCCAAAATGACACAAAGGTTGCTCCATAATTGCCTTCACATGGATCTGAAGCAATTTGCATGAACAACAGATATAAAACACTTCACCCCCATCACCTCCAAATGCATAGAAATATGTTGATCAGATGACAAAATCACAATAGTGCGCTGAATACCCTCTTTCTAGAAAAACCACAGATTAGGAATTGCATCAATTCTACTATTAGAGATAAAATCATAACAGTAACCCAATGAAGATAAAAACTTGGAGGAGCACTTATCTGCAGGAAACTTTTGGCTCAGCTAAACAAAAGAAAGAAGGGTCATGCTCTTTCATAAGAAGACATATTTCCGCTCAAGCACGCGTATTTCCTACTCCATGAATATTCCAATAGAGTCCTTTCATTGGAGATTAGATCTGGAGCTGCGGGTTGTGCGGCGTTCACCATCGCCCTCTCTAAGAGCTTGATTTAGCACCTCATTTACAATGGCAAGCTCTGTCCACGCCTTTTCTTTTTCTTAGCACCCTGGTTGCTAGTCTCTGCTTCACCTACATATGTAAACTTTCTTCTATCATCAGTACATGTATAATATCATGACGTCCTTTTGGCATTGATAGGTTATGGTGCAAAATTGCCAAGCGGCCTGTGTCCCTAACATCCACCATCATCGTAGAAAGGCCAAAATCTGTACTCCCTATAATCATAGATGGCGTGGTTTGTATTGGTATTAGAGCTAGTAATTGGCTGGCATCTAAGACAATTTCCAGCCTTCCCTCAATCTCAGCCGCACCATGCAAGCACATTGCACCATCATGATCCACGAAATCCATAGGGTTAGAAAAGGTAGTATCTTCAGCATCTTCCTCAATCCTTTCACATGGAATATTTTCCATATTACCCACTACTAAATTATTCAAAGAAAAGTCAGAATTAGAAACCGGATCAATACTCTGAGAAGGTTCCATATTCGGCCCAACAATAGTAGCAGTTGCCATTCCCATAGCCAACTGATCCCTCCCATCCAAAAATGGATGCACCGCTAATTGCACAACCTTTGGCCGCCATTCATATCTTTGTCTTCGGCGATGTCGAGTTGCCTATTGGTCGACATATGTAGCCCCTGGAACAGAAGGGCCACTTTTACATTCATTTTGTGTTCCATGACAAGAATCTGTACGGTGCCCATAACGACGACAAACCGCACATCGAGAGGGTGGGTCTTTGACCTCAACCACTTGTTTGAAGACAAACAAAGCATCAGAGTCAAGATGTTCTCGTTCCACATATATTTCCTCCACCTTGGGATGTGAGTCATCTATATCCACACAAACATGGGCGAAGTGACCAAAGTGGGAGTCCCTTGTGCGTCGTTCAATGGCAATAGGCCTTCCCACAGCCTTAGCCATAGAGAGAAGAATTTCCTTGTCCCAATAATCTTGGGAAAGCTTAGGGAATCTAACCCACATTAGCCTATGAGTGATATCATCTTCATCCGCTTTAAATTCTGGCCGCCATCATTGGAAGCGCAATAACTGGCTATCAACGCGCATTGAGCCTCTCTTCCACACTTGCATCATCTCTGCTTCAGAACAGAACCGAAAGAGGACAAAGCCCTTGCCCAAGGACTTCAGATGTACCTCCTCCTTTAATGGCCATGATTACACCACAGAGTGAATCCGGTCCATCATGGCCAGTCGAAAATTAACCCGGCCAAGCAGTGAGAATTTATGCTTGTTCATCTGTCTCAAATACGCTGCTTGCGGGATCCTAATGTGTGTCATGTTGCCAACCAGAACCGGGGAAGGAAGATTTTCAATGGATGGTAAAGAACATCTCCCCACTGCCTCCGCATAAGAATCGTTCTGAGTTGCCGCTACATGCGTACCAAGACCCACCGTGGCTGCATAAGAGCCAGGACGCTCCTGGTTGAGATTAGAAAGTGGGACTGGTTCCTCACCTCTTAGCGGGTTTGGATCATCTTCAGTAGACCGTGGAACCTATAGAATCCTATTAGGAATCAGATGAGATTCCCTAATGATGAACAGATCCCCAGCCCAGCCGTCTAGATCTCCGTTGTCTTCCAAGAAGCGCCGATCACAGTCAAAAGTTTCCTGCGAGTTTCCCTGAGGGGAAACCCTAGAATCGCCGCTCATTCTTTTCCTTTGGAAAAATCAAAACTATGAACCCCTCTAGCATGTGTATACATGATACTGTCACTGACAGAAAATATGTCCTCTCTCTCTCTCTCTCTCTCTCTTGTTATTGTGTTTTGAGAAATTCTTCTCTGCAACAGTTTGCTCTGTTAAGTTTTCCTTTGTTTTGTGACAGAATGCATAAAACCATTCTTCAAAACCATATTCTGTGAGCCTAGCCTATCTCAACAGTATCAGCTTTGTAATACTCGACATCGTATACATATTTTCTAATAGTGGGTGGTGTTCTTCGTGACAATACTGGTACAGTTAGGGCCCGTTTTACATGATTCTTGGGCATCAAAACATACTTCAGTGCTGAATTCAATGCATTTTTTATAACTTTGAAGTTAGCCAAGCAGATGAATATATAATTCATCTATGGATGGAAGGTGATACTTCAACATTTGGGTTCTATCATATGGAAGCTTAGTCATTGCTATCATCAAGTAAATTCAGTGGTGATCTATTAGCCAAAGTGGGTGTAAATTCTCTAGTGTCTAATTAATGTTTGGCTACATCATCCAAATTTCATATCTACAGATTTTTGTTGGGATGCTCACGATAGGTCCATGGTCAAGTTTCTATAATTTGAAACGTTTTCTGTATCATTTAGTACAAGAGGTCTGCTAATGGCATTTCCCAGTAGCCCTCTTATTTTTTAGTTTTAGGTCTCTCCCTCTTTCTGCTAATGGCCATGCCTAGCCGTGTCAATTGGTTGGATCAGCCCGGTTTTGGTCGGGCCTAGCCAGGCCTGGCGGGTCTATACACTTGAACCGTGACTTGCTTATTTAAGAATGAGTCAGTCTCAGTTGGTCTCATGTCGGGTTCAATCGGGCTCTAGGATTTAACCAGGCTTCTACTAGTCGGGCTATAAGTAGACCTTAAACGGGCTAATGCACCAATAAAGACTTAGACTGGCCTTAAACGGTCTCTATCTTAAAATTAAGAAACTTTAATATATTTTATTAAATCGTCAATAACTTAGAAAGACAGTACACTTAATGACATTCAATAATGGATAAGAATATCAATATATACCCTATCTCGGATTCATGTAGCCATCCCCATTTAGTTTGGAACAGGTTTAGTTGTTGTTGTTGTTGTTGTTGTTGTTGTATCAATATATACCCAATTCTACCAAATCAAAATATACATATAAACAGTCGGACCAAAAGTGTTGGGCCGACTCAGGCTTTTGTAAATGGATTGGGATGGTCGGGCTGACCCCTTGCACCGTGTATTATCTATTTATAAACAGTTTGAACCCCATCACATTTAATAACAAGTGTTGGCCAGGCTGATCTTTAAACGGTTGGACCCGATCGGTTCTATCAAGTCGGGTTTGGGATCGACACCCCCTACCCATGCCAAAGGTGGAAGGTTGGAGTTACAGTGTAATTTTATCCAATTTGGGAATTCTTGGACTTTAATCTCATACATCTCTTTATACTTTAATATATACTTTGCTCAACATTAGCAAGAAAAAAAATTCAACGATGAGGGAAAATTTTTGAATTCCCTATCTCCCTATTTTATGGGGTCTCCGATCCAAAAAAAAATAAAAAATCTTTATAACGTGTTTGTATAGAAGATGTGAATAGTCTTCACATATTATAAAAATATTGACTAATTTAATTCTAGAAATGACTTTTTTTTTTTTTTTTGGTAAAATTCTAAAAATGACTAAAAATAAGAAAGAAGGAACTTGTTGAGAAGTCCAAATAGTCAGAATTTTTATGGATATTTGGCCTTTATTGTAAATAGTGATTGAGGTCACTGTGTGAGAGATGCTGGAACTTCCTGAGAAAGAAAATGTTGTTTCAAAAATCCCTGCTAGAGAGAGAGAGAGAGGTCAGGGAGTTTCAGAGCTTACCGTCCAAAGATCGTTCAGTTTGACGTCCTAATATAGAAGCTTTGCTCTAGTTTTGGAAGCTTGTGTCATCCAGTTTAGGTTAGATCTAAAGCACTGCTTAAATTTTGATAAATTTTCATAGTTAATTTTTATTTTTTTATTATAGTGCAGCTATGCTGCTTTAATATTTGTAGTTGTCTATTTTCATGATATGTTGTGGAAGCCCTGCCAACATTCTCATAGCTGGTTCTTGATCTAGGAACATAGCATGAAAGAAAGCCTTGCCCATATTCCCAGAGTTGATTCCTGTTCTAAGAATATAGCGCGGAAGTCCTGCCCACATTCCCATTGCTAGTTCATGTTCTAGGCATATAGCAAGGAAGTCATGCCCACATTCCCACAACTGATTCTTATTTTAGGAATATAGAGGGGAAGCCCTACCCACATTCCCATAGTTGGTTCTTGTTATAGGAATATAGCACGGAAGCTGATTCTTATTCCAGGAATATAGTGAGGAAGCATCGCCCAAATTCTCAAAACCAGAATTCATTTCTAAATCATAGCACGAAAGTCTTGTCTGATTTCTTGTCCAAGTGCCATAAATTTTGATTCTCCACGAAAGTGAGAAGAAAGTCAAATCTTTGCCCCTGATTTAGGGAGAATTACTGAAAATTTCATTATTGTTATCAGTTGTTGTCATGTAAACATTAGATCGTAATTTCATTTATGTTTGCATGATACAAACCCCATCTCCGGATGTATTATTTTATGTATTTACTGCATAAAATAACGAGTTATTTTTATCATTTCATGCATTACTTTATGCATTTTTACATTAAATGTTAGTCTACTTCAGCATTCCATGTGTTATCATGAAGCATTCCATGTGTTATCATGACCTCAAACCTAGAATAAGGGTATGGTCACACCCTCACAGGGGTTGATCAAATGATCAAGAAATATGACAACTCATAAAAATCTAACTCGTAATATCCTCCATTAAAAATTAAATGTTTTCTAATATTACATAGAGTTCCATTGCATCAGAGTGTCAGGATCTTCCCTTGGTGGCAATACTTACAATTCAAATCTCTTAAAACTGTACATTTCAATTGAGAAATACAACACATCCATTAATTACAAGAAAATCAACAATAATTAGCTAACAAATGGAATATTCATCCACATGGCTAGTTCCTTCGTGGTATTATAGCCTTAATCTTTATCTGTAGAAAAAGATATATAATAATGGGGTGAGCTCGACAATTCAGTGAGAGAAACCTCTCTAGGTATACTCACACCGGCACAAACAACAATAAAACATTATAATATCTATATTTATACCATCCTACATGTATCATAAAACAGTCATCCATCATTTTATGTCAATTATATCTCAACACTATACACTCACCCCTTCTTCCCCCACTTGAGAGGTACATCACATCACATTACATCGTACACTCATCCCTTCATCCCCCACTCGTTGAGGTACATAACCTAACCACAGTCTTAATACATAAAGAACCATAACTCATAGCTGCACATTATTTCACAATGTAGCCACAATTGCATTTCTTGTTTCATATATACAATGTATCACCACAAGCATTCATTCATCTCATAATAATAACTTCAATCACAACATCCCATTTTACGATTCAATTGCAAGCATTCCATAATACATGGACAAATAGTCTTAAAGGTTATTATCATGACATTTATCACATCAATATAGTAAGTAATACATATAGACATCCATCATAAAACGGGGGAGGATAACTAGGTAAGTCCCACTCACCTTGAGTTTTCTTGACAGTCACAAATTCCAAAGTCCGATAGCACTTATACAATGGGAATGTCCTATATAGGGGTAACATCATAATTAATAAGGTTTCTTCACTCTCCAACCTTATGTGATCCTTATAACAGTCCACCATGTTATAATAGTAACTTAATAAGTTCTTTAATTTACCCTCATTTGCAATAGCATCTATGTACATTGCATTTTGGTAAATTACTCTCACAGGGTAAATTACACATCCCTTGCCTTCTTGTTTCATTTTAAGGTCCCATTTATTTGTGTTGATACCTATTCCATACTAAATTCCATTATAGGATCATACAATTATTTAGTTAACATGCCTTTATTTTTCTCAAGTCCAAAATACTGGGTTCAAAATTTCTGGGCATATGTTGTGAGTAGCCCCAAATCTTATGTTACAAGCCTTCCTTCCCAAACTCCATTTGAAATTGAATTTTACAAGGTTATTCTAAAGATTATTGATGATTACATGTAAAATAATGAGTTTTTAAATCAAAATATAAATTGGTCTTTAGCTCTCCTATATTTTAGCTAAAGAAAGGTCTGTTTGCAAGAAAATATTCAGGTTAAGGTTAGACAAATGACCATAACTTTCTGTACATAATTTGAAATCACTTTTTTCCAAAGCTAACAGTTTGCAATTTCATAGTCCTACAACTTTCATGAGGAATTTGTCTCTAAAACACACTGTAAGAGTCTCATAATTTGGCTTGAAGTCAGTATGTTTGCACAGGCCATGCACAGAATATAGGTTTAAATAGTCTTAGGAAAATGATCATAACTTCTTTGATATACGTTGGAATGGCTTGCTTCCAAGTCCATAAGTTCAAGGACTCATAATAATACAACTTTTATTCTCAAATTATGTCTATAAATTCAATATAAAGACCTTGAAAATCATCTTGAAGATGAGATATGTGCACAGGAATATTCTGGAAAAACAAAATTCTCCTACTTTTCTTTATCTCCTCACAAATCCCATCTTCTCAACCCCATTTAAAAATACATATGTAAAACTCAAAACATAAATAAAAGATAACTAGATCTCCTACCTCAATGAGATCTCAACCCTCTTCTTGTTTCCCCATTTAGATCTCCACTCTTCTCATCCCAACTCCTTCTCCCACCTCTTTCTCTTCTCTTCTAATTCTTTCAAAATCTCTTACATGCAAGGTAAATAGAAACTCCCACCTTGGTAGAGCTCCAAGCCTCAAAACAAGGTGTGGAAAAGCTCTTACACTTGCACCCTTTCCTCATTCTTCTTCTTCCGTTCTTCTTCTTCTTGATTTCCTTTCTCTTCTTTCTCTACAAACATAAGTGAAAGAAAACAAAATCTGAGTTTTCCTTCCTTTTGGTCACAAGATATTAAATATGAAAAGTCTATTTTACCACTCATTGCCACCCACCTAAGCCAATGAAAATTCTTATATTTTTCTTAGACTTGGGTACCTCTACATGTTATGTTTATTCACTTTAAACCCTCTAACTTTTGTAATATTGCAACTCACCCCATATGGGTGAAATGACCATAATACCCCCATCCACCTATTTCATTACCAATAGGGTTCATTGCATGTCACTACCATGTCACTATTCATGGTACCTTTAAATAGTACATTTAATACAAATTATCCATTTTACCCTCATTATGTCCAACTATTTACACCAATGGGATTAGGGATTGTGAAATCCCATTCCTACCCCTTGACCACCTCTCCTAGAGTCAATGCATGATTGCCACTTCTTAGATACATAGGTGACAGTTGTCATCCCATCAAGTGGTCACCCATCATGTGGATTTACTGATTTGCCCTTAGCTTGGCTTGAAATTAACACGTGGGGCCCACCAATAACTTGTAAAGTATAAAAAAAGAAAAAGGTGAAAAGCACCTAAGGAGACTTGATCCCACAACCTTAGCTTTTAAAAACAATCTTACAACCATTGGACCATTAAATCCCTTACTAATATAGGCATATGACAACTATATAATGTACACACACTATTGTACACAACTTAAATTGAATTCATAAGGGTAATTCTCAATTACCTATGTTGTTCATACCTCACAATTCTTGTACTACCATCAAAAGGGAAAATTTCAGTGTCAACCCTGTAAGGTCCACCAAAAAATGTATTTTATTAATAAATCTTGGGATGGGGTATTACCTTATTTCATGAGGCATTGCATAGCATTGCATATATATATATATATATATATATTTCTTTTTTGTGAATGAAAAATATATTAATGCAGGAAAGAAAAACAAATACAACATACAAAGCCAAATTGGCTATACTAGGATCCTACCAAGCCCTGAAGAGATGGGCCTCAAACCCCTAAGAGAGGGGACAAACCTCAAAGGGGGGGGGGGAGAAACAAGCAAAAGAAGGGAGGGATACAATGAAAAGGCGGGGAGGGAAGAAACAAGCTGTTATACACGAACCCTAAAACTTCCTATTTTAATGTTCAGGGGCGACACCAGAGGACACCAGTACTAGTGAGTACTGGGTTGCATCTGCCTTTTGCCGAGGAAGGAAGGGCGACCCCACATGCACCTGCTACCCATGCTTAAGTAATTGGAAGGGATTCCAGACCCGAAGGGAAAGGTCAGTTGAACCTCACACACACTAGAAACCCTGGAGAAGGCCACACTCAAACTGAAGAGAGATCTCCATACAAAGTGACCAGTTCAGCATTCACTAGTTGATGGTCACCGGCGGATGGAGCATCCACCGGTGAACACCATACAGTGAGTGCACAGGCCAGTTTTGGGTTATCTCACCATGGGACCCGAGACCTCATGATTGTGCACCCCAAACCCATCCACATTGATGGAACAATATGTTAGGGAGTTGATTAATGTGGCGGGACATCTCGACGTGGGTTGTTAGTGCCGAATAGTGAAATAGCCCGATATTGGGTAAAAACCCATTAATTCCCCAAACAACCCTTAGTGGAACTTAAGTGGCTATAAATAGGGCTCTTACCATTCATTTCTTCTCCTACCAAAATAGAAAGAAGGAAAAGGAGAGAGAAGAAGAAAAAAAAGAAGGAGAAGGAGAGAAAGGGATTAAAGAAGGAGGACCGCTAGGGCTCCATTCTTGAGGTAAGCCCATATGCTCATCTCTCCACACACACACATAAATCTCTCTCTCTCTCTCTCTCTCTCTCTCTCTCTCTCTCTCTCTCTCTCTCTCTCTCTCTCTCTCCTTCCCATTTCACTCTTTATTGGAAGTAATGGAGACCCAACCAAATTCCACTTACCTAACCATACAGACTATATAATAGGAGGAGGATATTAGAGTAAGAGACCTACATTGACAAGGTTATTCACTCAACCTTGGGTCTAAGGACAAATCCCTATGAAACCCCTAACCAAAACCCTAGGATTTGGGAATTTGAGCAAATCATCTATGACTTAACATCCTAACCTAATCCTAAGTTGGGGAAAATGAAATTAAACATATGTATGGTGTGTGAGAGTGATTTCATAAGCCATTAATGACCATTCCATGAGCTCAACCTAAGTCTTCCCAAATTTAGCTTAACCTAGACTTGTGTATTGATGAAATTGGGTGTATCTTGAACCCTATGTTGATCCACTCACTAATTTCACTAAATCTAAGCTAAGTGAAGTGTGTGAGGATGCCCTACATGAAAACCAACCCTAAAATCACAAAACCCAATTTGTAAACTATACAAAAAAGGGAGAAGGGAGGAATGGAGTTGAAAAATGACGCCCCACTGAAAAATACGCATTTCCACCACCATACACAGGGGCCACAGGGCCAATAGGGCTAATCTGGGTAAGAAAACCTCGATTTTAACTTCACTGAATGATGGTCACCGGCCAACCGGTGAAGGTAGGGACCATCTACCGATGAAAATATTACAGGATGTGCATTCCTTTCAGATTTGTCCACCGGTGAATTCACCGGCGAATAATCATCCATCGGTAAGCATCCACCGGTGAAAATATTATAGGATGTGCATTCCTTTCAGATTTATCCACCGGTGAACTCATCAGCGAATGACCATCCACTGGTAATCATCCACCGGTGAACCATTTTAAAGCTAAATTTTTATCCTTTTATTGGGAAACGAGTCCTAGTGTCTCACTCCTCTTTGAATAATTGAATAATCTAAAAACATTATGTATCCTAGGAGTGGAATTGAGAAGTGACGGGAGCACGCAACACGAAACCATCAACTATCTATCGCCATCTAGAACACGAGGTGAGGGGATTTTGTGTGTTTTTATGGAATGCTTGCATCATAATGCATATGTGGATGAATTTTATCATTTTGCATATTATTATATTATTCCTTATGTAAAGTTTTGATGTGGCATGAGAATGTGGATTATGATTGTGCATGTGTGTGTGTGTGTGTGTGACTGGGGTGCAAGGTGGCCAACGGTTGGCGCCAGCAGCGCTGCATGCTCAGGGTGAATGTGCTTGTGTGGATGTGTGACTGGGGTGCAGGGTGGCCAATGGTTGGTGCCGGCGGCACTGCATGCTCAGGGTGAGTGTGTGTGTGTGACTGGAGTGCAAGGTGGCCAATGGTTGGTGCCGGCGGCACTGCATGCTCAGGGTGTGTGTGAGTGTGTGAGTGTGATTGAATTGTGTTCTGACATATTAGAATGCATTGGGCTAGGATAACCACCCTGGTGTTACAACCCTTGCCAATAGGGCTTTACGTATTGGCTAATCCTCTCGTCCGACGGTCCGTGGTTGGGGATGATTTTCGGTGGATGAGGTGCGAAGATTCTAGCGTAGGGACAGACCCTCACGTGATGTTTGATTCGGTGATAGGTATACCCTACATGTGATGTTGGATTCGGTGTAGTGGTATTATGGGAGGGTTATTAATAGGGTTTGCCGGGTAACGATGTGGTTCTGAAACCAGCACGCTCCTGACTCGTAACTAGCTAGTATCCTTGGGGACTGATAACGTACATTTATGACTAGGGATAACATCTACGTTGCAGTAGCACTTATACCCCCTTTGGACTTAGAAATTATTGCTTAGAATTGCTTGATAATAAATGGATCATCTCATTTCACTCATATAATTGCATTCATATTGATGTGGTCGGGCATAAATATTTATATTATTGCATTTTCTTGGATTGTCATGATTGCTTGTGTGTGTTACCCCTCATTGGGCTTCGTGGAAGCTCACCCCCCGTTGTTGCCCCTTTTTAGATGTTGATTCAGGAAATCCTTTGGAAACTGTGATCGAGGACCTGACTCTCTACAAAGGTGACCTCTGGGATGAGGAGCTGGTTGGACACGAGGATGGATACGTGTATGATGATTATGCATTTGGAGCACACTGAGGATGGGAGTATCATCTTCTATTTTTTATTCTTTTTGTACTTAACAGATGTAGCCCTATGGGGGCATAACTGTAATTATGATCAAGATGTGAAATCATTCTTTTTTGTAAATATGGTAAATATCAATAGAAATCACCAGTTGATATATTTTGTTTATATTATAAGTGTATGATTTTAGAATTCATTTCATAATCTTATGAACTTAAAGTACTGCATCATGGATCTTGGATGGATTGTGGACACGTGTGCGTGTCCATATCGCCAGCCTTCAGGTGAGTGGAGGCGGGGGTTGACAACGAGTGGTATCAGAGTGCGATACTCTACTTTAAGTCATAAACTTATGAAATGTTTGGACTACTGGTGATTAGGTTATAAACAAAAGTTTAAAGATAAGTGCATAAATCATAGTTCACACATAGGAGACAAGTTGAAGATAGAAGCCGATAACACTGATAATTTCATTAATGACAAATTCAACTTACAACTTTGAGAGAAGAGAATACAAGACTTAACTAGGATCCAATTACATAGACGATAACTACCTACTGAACAACTCTCAAGTTTATAACACTAATAACACAAATAAAGCATAATAGGATCACAATCCTAAGAACAAGATTGAAAGTAGGAGGACCCAGGAAAAACTACTGCTGGGGTGGATCACTGGGTGGTACCAAAGAAACTGGAGTAGTATATGCCAGCCTGAAATAAGTGTCCCACCTACGGGTCTATTCCTCCAAATGACTGACCCTATCATCAATGCTGCCAAGATGGGTATTCAGACCCTGAAAACCTGGTTCCATAGCCTACATCACCTGGTCCCAACCTACTGCATCACCTGGTGCAATCGAAGAAGAAGCACCACCGGCATATTGAGATGAAGTGTAAGGAGGAGGTGGGGTAGTTCCCCTATGGCCTTGACGCAATGGAGGTCCATCATCTTCACTATCCTCCCCATCTTCCTCGCTCTCCTCGGCCTCCTTGTCGTTTTCCATATCCATACCCTGGTCACCTCTTATAGGGACCATTACCGGCAGCCCCTCCTGCTCCACCTCTACTTTCTACCCAGGATGTAGTATCAATTATGGGCAACATGTTGCAAGGACTACAATAGCAACAAAATGTGATGATGCAAGGATTGTAATTGCAGCAACTGAAGTTTATAACAGGTCTAAATGCACAGATCAATGTTGTGTTTCAAACTCGAGAGGCACAGGCTGTTCCACCACAAACATGGCCAGTACATAACGTTGCTCCTACCACTATTCCCTAGGCACAACAAGTCCTAGCACCAATGGCTCACCACACAACCCATAGAAGGCTCCAATGTATATTATGGCCCACGACCTGATGCATCACTAACACAGGGGCAAATGACACCACAGAGCCAAGCCATACTTCCTATACCTATGGACAATGTCAAAATGATGGAATTGTTCCAAAATTTTAGGCCTCCCTACTTTGGTGGGATTGCACAGGACCCTTTGGAACCTACCAAATGGGTAGAGGGAATGGAAATGGCATTTAAGGTAATGACCCTCACTAAAGAATAGAAACTGATGTGTGCCAACTACTAACTACAAAATGAGGCAAATGCATGGAGGAAGTCAACTGAACCCATCCTAGTGGCCCTACAGCCTAACCTCACATGGGAACACTTTAAAGTGGTGTTCTACAATAACTACTTCCCAGACAGTGTGAGGGCGAGGAAGGAAACAGAGTTCATGGAGCTGAAACAAGGGTCCAACTCTGTATTGGAATATCAATAAGATTTTGAGAAATTGTTCTTCTTCGCACCTGAGCATTTGAAGGGGGATCAGGCAAAGGTGAAGAGATTTGAGAAAGGGTTAAGACCCGCTATAGGGGCTATGTTAGTGGCTCAGTACCTCCACAGTTATGCCCAGGTGGTTCAGGCTACCAAATCCATTGAGGACAAACAAAGAGAGAACTATCATGCCATACAAGGGAAGAGGACAGTGGCACCTAGCAGGTTTTGTAAGGGAACATATTCTAGTGCAGCCTCAGGTCAGAATAGAAGACCGAAAACAGGACAAGCACCACCGCCACCTAGACCCATGGTAGCATAGTCTCAGACGGTCCCCTTAAGGTGTTTTGTCTGTCAATAAATGGGTCACTTTGCAAGAAATTGCTCACAGAGGAGACCAGGTGACCACTATATAGGACCAGCCAGATTAGTGTAGCCATTATCCACCACCCGTCCGGCTCAGGCACCATAGGGAGCTAGACTGCAAAGGAAAGTGTTTGCACTGACTACTGAGGAAGCGGAGGCATTGCCTGGAGTGGTCACATATACCTTGTTGATATCGATGGCCCCTGCATATGTTTTGTTTGATACTGGTGCATTACATTCATTTGTATCCCCCACTTTTGCCACTAAGATGAATATCAAGCCAAAAATGTTAACACACAAGTTAGTAGTTAGCACATCGACTGTGAGTGAGGTAGGATTAGAGGAGATTTATGAGCCATGTCCTATTCAAGTCTGTGGATGGGACATGATTGCTCATTTGATTAAATTAGAGATACGTGACTTCGATGTTATCTTAGGTATGGATTGGTTATCCACCTATAGGGCATGTGTTTTATGTGCTGAGAAGAAAATTGTATTCAATCTTCGAGAAGCAGGTGAGTTTGTTTACAAAGGGAGAAAAGTTAAGAAGTCCAAGAAACTAGTGATATCTGCACTTGAAGTGAGAAGATTACTAGAGCAAGGATGTGAGGCTTATTTGGCATCTGTGATTGAAACAACTAAGGCGGGCAAGTCGGTAGAGAAAATAGAAGTAGTGAGAGAATTCTCCGACATCTTTCCTGACGACTTACCTAGACTACCCTCGGACTGGGAGACTGAATTCACTATTAATCTGATTCCTGGGGCAGCACATGTATCCAAAGCTCCATATAGGATGGCACTTTCAGAACTAAAGGAGTTGAAGGAACAATTATAAGATTTATTGGAGAAAGGGTTCATCTGACCTAGTGTGTCCCCATGGGGAGCACCGGTACTCTTTGCTAGGAAGAAGGATGGGAGTATGAGAATGTGCATAGACTACAGGGAAGTCAATAAAATTGATGATCAAGAATAGGTATTAGTTGCCTAGAATTGATGACCTTTTTGGTCGATTGCAAGGTGCAACCATGTTCTCCAAAATTGACCTCAAATCTGGTTATCATCAACTCAAGATCAAAGAGGGTGACATCAGGAAGACAGCTTTCAAGACCCGTTATGGACATTATGAGTTCCTAGTTATGCCATTTGGACTAACCAATGCCCTTGCAGTGTTCATGGAGTTGATGAATAGAGTATTCCACGATATGTTAGACAACTTTGTCATCGTGTTCATCGACGACATTTTGATCTATTCGAAGAGCCGGGAGGAATATGCTACCCATTTGAGATTTTCCCTTCAGAAATTGAGAGAGAAGTAGTTGTATGCAAAATTCAGTAAATATAAGTTTTGGCTTACACAAGTGCATTTCTTAGGGCATGTTGTCTCAGAGAAGGGCATTGAAGTTGATCCTGAAAAGGTAGAGGCTGTGGTAGAATGGGAGGCACCTAAGAATGTAGGTGAAATTTATAACTTCTTGGGGTTAGCGGGATACTACAGAAGGTTCATTGAAAATTTCTCACGCATTTCTGGACCTATGACTCGACTAACACGGAAGGGAGTGAAATTTGAATGGTCTAAGGAATGTGAAAAAAGTTTCCAGGAATTGAAGCGAAAATTAATAACAGCTCCAGTACTCACTATTCCAGAAGGCAACGCCGGAATGGTAGTATATAGTGATGCATCCAAGTTGGGCTTAGGCTGTGTGTTAATGTAAAATGGCAAGGTTGTAGCATACGCATCTTGAGAGCTGAAGGACTATGAAAAGAATTACCCCACTCATGACTTAGAATTAACAGCGGTCATTTTTGCTTTAAAGATCTGGCGGCATTATTTATATGGGGAAAAGAGTTTTAAAAGGAGCTGAATATGAGACAAAGAAGATGGTTGGAACTGATGAAGGATTATAATTGCACCATCCATTACCATCCGAGGAAGGCCAACGTAGTGGCTGATGCATTTAGTAGGAAATCTCAGACTCTATCCCTAGCAGCCTTGACGGTGAATGAACAGCTGATTGAGGAAGCTAGAAGAATGGATTTGAAACTACTAACAAATGAGGTGGCAGTGGCCTTGGCTGCACTTATGATACAACCATCATTAGTGGGGAAAATCCAAGCCGCCCAAGTACTGGATGAGGATCTTCAGAAAATAGTAAGTGATATCAAAGAACGAAGACAAAAAGATTTAAATTTCAAGTTGACAAAAGATGGGGTCCTCAAGTTCAAGGATAGACTTTGCATACCAAAGGATGAAGAGATGAGGGAATTAATATTGAAAGAAGCTCACAGTTCACCCTACTCCATCCATCCCAGTAGTACAAAAATGTACAAGGATTTAAAATGGTTCTATTGGTGGTGTGGCATGAAAACTGATGTAGCTACCCATGTAGCCAGGTGCTTGAATTTCCAACAGATCAAAGCAGAAAGGCAAAGGTCATATGGCTTATTACAACCCCTACCCGTACCAGAATGGAAGTGGGAAAACATTACCATGGATTTTGTCATAGGATTGCCACGTACTCAGAAGGGGAATGACACTATCTGGGTAATTGTAGACAGATTGACCAAGGTGGCCCACTTCATCCCTATGAGAATTACTTACTCCATGGAAAAGTTGGCTCAACTGTATGTTGACAATATTGTCCGATTACATGGTGTACTGGCTAGCATTGTCTCCGACCGTGATGCCAGATTCACCTCTAACTTCTGGAAATGTCTACAAAAAGCAATAGGGACATAACTGAATTTCAGCACGGCATTCCATCCATAGATAGATGGGCAATCAGAGAGGACTATAAAAACCCTAGAGGATATGTTGCAAGCTTGTGTGTTGGATATGAGCTATAGTTGGGATGAGCACTTGTCACTCATAGAGTTCTCCCACAATAATAGCTACCAAGCTACTATAGGCATAGCACCGTATGAAGCCCAGTATGGTAAGAAATGCAAAACGCCTTTGTATTGGGATGAAGTTGGAGAAAGGAGGATCCTAGGCCCAGAACTGATCCAAACCACTTGTGAGAAAGTGGATGTAATCAAGGGAGAATTAAGGCGGCTCAATCAAGACAGAAAAACTATGCGGATGTCAAACGAAAACACCTAGAGTTTGAGGTGGGTGATAAAATTTTGTTGAAAGTCTCCCCAATGAGAGGAGGGAAGAGGTTTGGCAAGAAGGGAAAGCTAAGTCCTCGATACATGGGACCTTATGAGATATTGAGTCGAGTCGAAACAGTAGCTTACCGAGTCACTATGCCACCTGAATTAGGAAAAGCTCATAATGTATTCCATGCTTCCATGCTCAAGAAGTACGTTTCCGATCCAGCTCATATTTTGATACATGTACCCTTGGAACTTGACGCTGATTGGAAGTATATAGAACGGCCAGAAGAAATCATTGACCTGAGAGACCACATTCTCTGCAATCAGACTATTTCTTATGCGCACTAGTCAAGTGGAGGAATCACTCTAAACAAGAAGCATCTTGGGAATATGAGGAGGAAATGAAGAAGAGATATCCTCAGTTGTTTGGATTACCAGGTATGTCAAATTTCAGAGACGAAATTTCTTGTAAAGAGGAGGGAATGTTATACCCGAACCCTAAAACTTCCTATTTTAATGTTCAAGTGCGACACTAGAGGACACCAGAACCAGTGAGTATTGGGTTGCATCGGCCTTTTGCCGAGGAAGGAAGGGCGACACCACTTGCACCTGCTACCCATGCTTAAGTAATTGGAAGGGATTCTAAACCCGAAGGGAAAGGTCAGTTTAACCTCACACACACTAGAAACCCTAGAGAAGGCCCCACTCAAACTGAGGAGAGATCTCTATACAAAGTGACCAGTTCAACATTCATCGGCTGATGGTCACTAGCAGATGGAGCATCCACCGATGAACACCATACGGTGAGTGCACAGATCTGTTTTGGGTTATCTCACCATAGGACCCGAGACCTCACGATCGTGCACCCCAAACCCATCCACATTGATGGACCAATGTGTTAGGGAGTTGATTAATGTGGCGGGACATCTCGACGTGGGCCGTTAGTGCCGAATAGTGGAATAACCTGGTATTGGGTAAAAACCCATTAGTTCCCCAAACAACCCTTAGTGGGACTTAAGTGGCTATAAATAGGGCTCTTACCATTCATTTCTTCTCCTACCAAAATAAAAAGAAGGAAAGGGAGAAAGAAAAAGAAGAAGAAGGAGAAGGAGAGCAAGGGAGGAAGGAAGGAGGAAGGCTAGGGCTCCATTCTTGAGGTAAGCCAATATGCTCATCTCTCCACACACACACACATAAATCTCTCTCTCTCTCTCTCTCTCTCTCTCTCTCTCTCTCTCTCTCTCTCTCTCTCTCTCTCTCCTTCCCATTTCACTCTTTATTGGACATAATGGAGACCCAACCAAATTCCACTTACCCAACCATAAAGACTACATAATAGGAGGATGAAATTAGAGTAAGAGACCTACATTGGCAAGGTTATTCACTTAACCTTGGGTCTAAGGACAAATCCTTATGAAACCCCTAACCAAAACCCTAGGATTTAGGAATTTGAGCAAATCCTCTATGACTTAACATCCTAACCTAATCTTAAGTTGGGGAAAATGAAATTAAACCTATGTATGATGTGTGAGAGTGATTTCATGAGCCATTAATGACCATTCCATGAGGTCAACCTAAGTCTTCCCCAATTTAGCTTAACCTAGACTTGTGTATTGAGGAAATTGGGTGTATCTTGAAACCCTATGTTGATCCACTCACTAATTTCACTAAATCTAAGCTAAGTGAAGTGTGTGAGGATACCCTACATGAAAACCAACCCTAAAATCACAAAACCCAATTTGTAAACTACACAAAAGAGGGAGAAGAGAGGAATGGAGTTGGGAAATGACACCCCACTGAAAAATACGCATTTTTACCACCATACACAAGGGCCACAGGGCCAATAGGGCTGATCTGGGGAAGAAAACCCCGATTTTAACTTCCTCGGTTGATGGTCACCGGCCAGTCGGTGAAGGCAGGGACCATCCACCGGTGAAAATATTGTAGGATGTGCATTCCTTTCGGATTTGTCCACCAGTGAACTCACCGGTGGATGATCATCCATCGCTAAGCATCCACCGGTGAAAATATTACAGGATGTGCATTCCTTTTGGATTTATTCACCGGTGAATTCACCGACGGATGACCATCCACTGGTAATCATCCGTCGGTGAACCATTTTAAAGCTAAACTTTTATCCTTTTATTGGGGCACGAGTCCTAGTGTCCCACTCCTCTTTGAATAAATGAATAACCTAAAAACATTATGTATCCTATGAGTGAAACTGAGAAGTGACGGGAGCATGTAACACAAAACCATCAACTATCTACCGCCATCTAGAACATGAGGTGAGGGGATTTTGTGTATTTTTATGGAATGCTTGCATCATAATGCATATGTGGATGAATTTTATCATTTTGCATATTATTATATTATTCCTTATGTGAAGTGTTGATGTGGCATGAGAATATGGATTATGATTGTGCATGTGTGTGTGTGTGTGTGTGTGTGTGTGTGTGACTTGGGTGCAGGGTGGCCAACGATTGGTGTCAACGGCACTGCATGCTCAGGGTGAGTGTGCATGTGCAGGTGTGTGATTGGGCTATAGGGTGGCCAATGGTTGGTTCCGGCGGCACTGCATGCTCAGGGTGAGTGTGTGTGTGTGTAACTGGGGTGCAGGGTGGCCAATGGTTGGTGTCGGTGGCACTGCATGCTCAGGGTGTGTGTGAGTGTGATTGAATTGTGTTGTAGTATATTAGAATGCATTGGGCTAGGATAACCACCCTGGTGCTACAACCCTTGCCAATAGGGGTTTACGTATTGGCTAATCCTCTCATTTGATGGTCAGTGGTTGGGGATAATTTTCGGTGACTGAGGCGTAAAGATTCCATCATTGTGACAGACCCTCACGCGATGTTTGATTCGGTGACAGGTATACCCTACATGCGATGTTGGATTCGGTGTAGTGGTATTATGAGAGGGTTATTAATAGGGGTTTGCCGGGTAACGATGTGATTCCGAAACCAGTACGCTCCTGACTCACAACTAGCTAGTATCCCTGAGGACTGATAATGTACATTCATAACTGGGGATAACACCTACGTTGCAGTAGCACTTATACCCCCTTTGGACATAGAAATTGTTGCTTAGAATTGCTTGATAATAAATGGATCATATCATTTCACTCATATAATTGCATTCATATTGATGTGATCAGGCATGACTATTTATACTATTGCATTTTCTTGGATTGTCATGATTGCTTGTGTGTGTTACCCCTTACTGGGCTTCGTGGAAGCTCACCCCTCATTGTTGCCCCTTTTTAGATGTTGATTCAGGAAATCCTTTGGAAACTGTGATCGAGGTCCCGACTCTCTACGTAGGTGACCTCTAGGATGAGGAGTTGGTTGCGCACGAGGATGGATGCGTGTGCAATGATTGTGCATTTGGAGCACGCTGAGGATGGGAGTATCATCTTCTATTTTTTATTCTTTTTGTACTTAACAGATGTAGCCCTATGGGAGCATAACCATAATTATGATCAAGATGTGAAAACATTCTTTTTGTGTAAATATGATAAATATCAATAGAAATCACCAGTTGATATATTTTGTTTATATTATAAGTATGTGATTTTAGAATTCATTTCATAATCTTTTGAACTTAAAATATTGCATCATGGATCCTGGATGGATTGTGGACACATGTGCGTGTCCATGTCACTAGCCTTCAGGTGAGTGGAGGTGGGGTGTGACACAAGTAAAGAAGGGAGGGAAACAATAAAAGAGGGAGGGGCGGGGAAGAAAAACTAAAAAAAAAGGAGAACGATATAAGAAAATTGGGGAGGGGGAGGGGGAGGGGGAGGGGGTAGAAGAGAGGAAGGTCCCACAAAGATGCCAGGAAATGGTTTCTATTTGTATCCGGGCAAACAACAAAATTATGAATAATTTTATTCCTCAGATCAAACGTAATAGCATCCCTAATCTGCTTCAGTGAACAAGAATTGGTAGTCCATCTTCTTTTGTTTCTTTCCCACCAAATATGATATAATGTTGCACTGAATGCCAACCTGCCAAGATGATCACAAAGGGTTTTACTATAAAAGCATTTAAAATCTATTTTCATTCTCTTTCAAATAGAAGAATAACTCTAGGACTCCACCAAAGCTTGCGAAGAATGCTTCCCCAAACCGACTTAGAGAAAGGACAATCAAAAGACAAGTGCTCAAGGCTTTCAAAGGAATTCTAACATAGGCAACAATAGGGATAAAAATATTTTCTATGCATAAGAAAGTCTTAAGTGGGAAGACAATTGGTCATAGCTCTTCAGATTGAGAATGAATGCCTTGGAATAGCGAAGGAGAACCAAACAATTTTGTACCATGGGACAACTAGGGCAATAGAACGTACCAAATTCCAAGCAGAGATTGAGGTAAAGCAACAAAAGGAATTAGCCATCCACAGGATCATGTCACCACTACCCCTATGTCTCAATTGAATACTTGGTAATTTGTTCTACCACTTAATCAAAGCATTTGAAGTACCAGGACCAGGGTTCTAGACAACATCTCGAAGAATGGAAGACACCTCGCCAACCTATCCGATCTCATATCATATCTAATTCTATCACTGTATTTTTTCAGTCTTTGTCCCCTACTGATGGCCATGCCGAAGGTGGGGGTAAAAGTCTATTTTCTTTAGAGTTGTAATTTTTTCTTTTTTCTTTAATAAAATTTTTGATCTTTAGCAAAAAAAAAGGGTACCAATTATCAAGCCAAAGATAAGTCTTAGAACCATCATCAATGAAAGATTTGATATGATCAGAGACATGGTAACGGTATTTTAGTAGTTTCCTCCATGCCCAGGAGACATTACAGAGTATGTGGTAATCCAAATAGACTCACTTTTGAGGTATCTTGAATAAACCCAATCTACCCAAATGCTCTTCTTTTTTTAAACCACTTTCCAAATAAGTTTAACAATACCAACAATATTGGCATCTTTAACTCTACAAAGACCCAAACCTCCCTACTTCTTAGGAAGACAAACCATGGCCTGATTCAAAGAATGAAGAAAGTTAGTGCTATCCTTACCCTTCCAAAGAAAAGACGACATAAGGGACTCAATCTTAGAAAAGATAGTAGTAGGGAGCCCAAAAGTCCCACACCAATAAATATAAGAGCTTTGCATGACAGATCTAATAAGCTCCAAGTGACCTACAAAAGAGAGAATCTTGCTCTTCTAGAGTTGGAGTCTCTTACGGAGCCTATTATGAATGGGACAGAAATAATGAGTAGAAAGCCTTGAAGAAATTAAAGGCAAGACCAGATATGTAATAGGAAACTGACCTTCAGGGAGCCCTAAGATGCTACTTAATTGTGCCTTCAAAGACTCCAAAACACCCCCAAAGAAAGAGACCGATTTTGAGGATTAATATGGAGACTAGACATTGCAGAGAAGGAGCAAAGGCTTCAGAGATGCTGGTCATTGACTGAAGGTTTGCCTTTGTAGAAATCATAAGGTTGTCAACAAAGGAGAGATGGGTGATCTTTAAAGCCTTACTTTTTTTCTCTTAAGGTCAGCAAAAGAATATATTGATAATAAATATAACGAGGAATGAACAAAAAAAACCCCGAGGGGTCCAAACATTAAATCCCAACACCCTCCACCTTTGGTATTGCCATCAATAGAAAAGCATTAAGATCAAAGATATAATCAAGACCCAAGAGTATCTGAATCTAGCTTTACCCATAGCATCCCATTCAATATCTGGAATAGAGAAGCTTGGCAGAGTAATCCAATCAAAAGATAAGCAGGTAGCGGCAACATGTTTTGCCATCCCATCTGCCATAGCGTTCACTTCTCGAAAAAGTGACAAATGCTTCATCTAATAGAGTTTAAAAATTCCAAGGCCTTCATCCATCGTTGCTTGAATTTCCATGGAATTAAGCAATTTGATACACACCACACCACATCCCTGGATTCACACTCAATTTGACACCAATGTAGATTCAAATTCTGAGCAACCCTAATAGCTTCAGAAAAAGCAATGAATTCAGCCTCGAAATTCGTTGCCACACCAATAAAAACTGCAAAGCACATTTGGACCGCCCCCCCCTTCATTCCTAACAACTCCGCCAGCCCCTGCATTTCTTGGATTGCCTAGAGAACATCCATCTACATTAATCTTGTTGCAACCGATGGGAGGCAAATCCCAGAAGATTTCCGAGATTTCCTTTGATTTTGGCTTTGCTCTTGTCAAGTTCAGAGATGCGGAGAGCATCAACTCCATTATCAACATAATACCCAGTAGAACTATCCTCAATACATCCTACAGAGCCAAAATAATAGCTTTCACAACCAAGCCGGCCTCTCTACAACTGTTATCATACCTCCTGCTATTTCTTTCCATCCATATAGAATATAAAATGTACAATAGAGAGGCACACCATATTTGCTTCAACGGAATTCCATTGGATTTCCTCTTCCACCATGAAAACAATTCTTGAATTGAAGGAAAACCCAGCCAATGCACATCAAAAAAATTAAGAAACTCAGACCATACCATCAGCGAGTACCTGCATTGCAGAAACAAATGCTCCATAGATTCAACTTGCTCATAGCACAGAGAGCATCTTGACGCCATTGGGATGGAACTTTTTACCACATTTTCATCAGTTGGCAATCTCCCATGCACCACATGCCATCCCAAAGTTGACAGCCGAGGGGAGATGGCTTTTATCCATATCAATCCTACCCATGGGACCTTTAAAACTTTCAAGCGAAGCCTTTCCCAAGCTGATAACACGGTGAACTTCCCTAACTGAGTAGGAGTCCACACCCTTCTATCTAGCTGATCGCCTGAAGCAAGAAGGAACTGAAGAATCGCAGAACATAAATTCTGTAAAGTCATATAAGTCACAGGAGGAAGATTCCACTGACTGGCCACTATAAAATCAGCCACCTTCGCTTCCAACCCGGCCTCAGGAACAATTTCCATCTCTTCTATAATCAATTAATTTGATAGCCATCGATCATGCCAGAAAGAGATCTCCTTCCCATTTCCAACAATCCATTGCTCATTCGATTCCACAAAATCCCACATCTTCTTAATTCCTGGCCAAACCGAGGAGCATGCATAAGATTTCTTTGGAATTCTTGCAACAGAGAGAAATCGCCCTCTAAGGAAAGCAGCTGAAACTGTAGTGTCTATTTTGGTCTGCCAAGTCATCTTAGCCAATATCGCCATATTGACATTTCTAAGCCTCCGAATTCCCAACCCACCTTCCACCTTAGGACGGCACACCTTACCCCAACTCATAGAGATAGTCTTTGAGGTATCCGCATCACCACTCCATATAAAGTTACGAATCCATCTCTCCATTAAAGCAATCGAACTAGCAGTTCAGAGATAGATTGCAAAGTTATGGATTGGGATACTACTCATTACCGTTTTAACCAACTCCACATGGCCAGCCAGAGAAAGCATCTGACCTTTCCACCCTGCTAACTGAGCTTTGAACTTATCCACCAACAGAAAAATGAGATCTTTCTTCACTCTTCCTCTAAAAATCTCCACTCCCAGATACCTAGTAGGGAATCTGCATTGTGGAATATCAATAACCGTCTTGATTCGACACTTCCACTAAGCTGTAATCTTGCCCAAAAAGAGCTTACTTTTCTCCATACTTATAATCTTGCCTGAATATGACTGATATTTATCCAAAAAATGCTTAAGATGCTTCACCCCTCTCAAATCAACATTAATAAATAAAAAAATATCATTTGCATACAGTAAATGACTTGGAGTAGTCACACCTCTAGGACCAAGCAGAGGCCGAATCTTCTTTTCCATAGATAAATAATGTAGCCCACGACATAAAACCTCTTCAGCCAAAATAAATAGAATAGGAGATAAAGGGTTCCCTTGTTGAAGGCCTCTTTCAACCCCAAAAAAACCTACCGGTCCTCCATTAATCAAAACAGAGAGTCTGGTAGACCGTAGGATCTCATGCAACTGATCAATCAAGCCCTGAGAAAAACCAAACCTCCTCAACACATCAAATAAGAACACCCAATCCAGTGTGTCATATGCTTTTTGGATATCAAGCTTCAGAGCAAGACCCCAACCCAACATTTTAGAGTGCATCACATTTGCCATCTCTGAGGCTAAACAAATATTTGAGGAAATCACTTTACCTCTCTGGAATGCTCCTTATTCCTCAGAGATTAATTTAGGGAGCAAAATATTCATACGTATAGCCAGAATCTTTGGAATATTTTAAACCAGAAATTGCCAAGATAGATGGGGTGGAAATGACTCACCTTCCTAGCATCCGTGACTTTTAGAATTAAAGTTAAAAAATTCGAGTTTATCCCTTTAGTCACAATACCCTCATAGAAGAAGTTTCTAACAACCATACATACCTCATTTCTGATAATATGCCAACAAGCACGGAAGAATGCACCAGGAAATCCATCTTTCCCAGGAGTACTAGCAGGATCGAGATCATATACAGCCGCCTTGACCTCCTCCATAGATGGAACCTCTTTTACCCGTCGATTGTCATCCTCAGATACAATCGAAGGAATACAACCAAGAATATCAGATGAAGAGACAGCCCCACTTTTCTTATGAAAGGTTTCATATTGAGCTGATACATACTCACCAATAGCTGTAGGCTCATTCAACACTTCACCTTCCCCAGTCATAATCTCTTTTATCTTATATTTGCTTTGTCTTAACTTGGTGGACATATGGAAAAACTTTGTATTTTTATCTCCAAACCAGAGCCATTTCACCCTTGATTTCTCTGCCCAGACCTTCTCCTGTAGATCCAAAGCAACCTCATATTCCCTCTTTGCAGTAATCTCCTCATTAAAAAGCTGATCAGTGATCCCATTCTCTTCTATACGAGCAATCAACCCCATCAAGGTTCGCTTTAGACCGATTCACCTCCACATCAGCATTTGGAAATGCTTCTTTGGCCCATGCTTTCAAATGGCCTTTCAACCTCTTTAACTTGGCCTCCACCACGTCGAGAGGGGTTCCATCCATAGATTCTCTCCACGAGCCCTCGACACATCTCAGAAAGTCATCATGTTCCGTCCGAAAATGTTACATACGAAAAGACAAGGCGTGGGATACCCTCACACGAGATCACCAAAGGGTAATGGTCCGAGTATCCATTAGCAACCACACACTGAGTACATCCTGGAAAGACATTCAGCCACTCCTCATTACAAAGGCTGTGGTCCAACACCGCCCTCACATTGCCAACTCTGCGATTGTTGGACCAAGTGAATTTGCAGCCCACAGAGACTACAGGAAGCAAACCCACCCCATCAATCATGGCTGCAAATTCGCTAGCAGCGCCAACACCAAACCTGCCCGGACCTCTCTTTTCATAAGAGAAAAGCATAGTGTTAAATCCCCTACAACCATCCATGGCATAGAGGGGTCAATCAGAGAGCATAAATCACACCAGAGCTCTCTGCACTCCACTTTAAGACTGTGCCCGTGAACAGCCAATAACAAGAATTTTACCCCATTAACCTCCGTCATAAGAGAGATATGCTGGTCTGAGGATTTCACAACAGTCGGCCTAGGAATACCCATCTTCCACAACACCCAAATATTTGGAGCCTTTTCCACTCGGGAATTAAAAATAAAATCAGAATTAAAACCCGTCGAGTTGAAAAATCTTACCGGGCATTTCTCGGGTAACACCTTTGGCTCTGCAAAACACACCACTTCAGCATCATGTCTCTTCAGTAGAGCACGTAAAGAGGCTTCCACCCTACTGTTTTGAATGCCTCTAATATTCCAGAACAGAACTTTCATGTAAAAAACTAGGAGTAGTAGGTTCCAAGGAGAGAAGAACCCCCACCTTGCAGAACTTGGCGATCTATCAAGGCCATTTCTTGAACACAAGCACTTCTTCGTAACATTGATATGTTACCCCCAACTTGAGGAGGGGAAGGACTGTGCCCCCATACCTACGTAAAGCCTTCTTGTGATTCCATTTCAGCCTGGTGCTCGAGATCATAATGTACAACTACCCTTCTCCCATTATCCACACTTATAACAGTTGGAGTCGAGGGAAGTCGTTGTGCAGTACTTCTTGAACTAGATTCCTCCTCAAGCACCACTTCGATTCTACCACCATTCATAGGGCTGGGAACTCCCTCACGAAACAAACGCTGGCTAGATCCGCCCCATGAAGCACCATCATCAGATGATCCAAAACATGACGACAGAGCCCTATCCACTGTATCCGCCCTAGCGTCATTGGCATTGGCAGAACCCAGTTACTCACTGTGAATAACAACATTCCCCTCTAGATTGTCCACCAGATTTTCCCCAGGGGCGATAATTGGTTCCTCTACACCTTCCGGCTGCTTGACCATAGGTCTCCATTCCTGGCGTTGCTGCTGGGTACCCACTACTGGCATTCCCCGAGTCTCGTCATCTCGCTGCACCATACAAGAATCTTCTCTGTGACCATACCGCCTGCAGCACGAGCAACGGACTGGAGGATCTTCAAAAATCACTGGTTGTTTAAAAACAAAAGACTCCAGCGAACCTCGCTGCTCTCTTTCCACATAAATTTCTTCCACACGTGGTTCCAAATCATCAATGTCCACACACACATGTGCAAAGTGACCATACATTGAGTCATGACATGAGTTCTACGGTCAATAGCCATGGGTCGCCCCACTGCCTTGGCCATCGAGAGAATAATTTCCTCATCCCAATACTCCTAAGGGAGATCAGGAAAACGAATCCATGTAATCTTATGAGTAATAGTACTCTGTTGATCAGCATAGAAGTCTTGTTTCCACCTCTAAAACCTAATCATCTGACTCTTAACATGGGCAAAACCCCTTTTCCATATTGTAGCCATGTCTGCCTCATTCCGAAAACGGAACAACACAAAGCCCTTGCCTAGGGATCGAATATCCACCACTGTTAGATCAAACACCAAGAAACACGAATAAAGAGAGACAATAGATCCGCACGACACAGAGATTTAACGAGGTTCACACACCAGGGTGGTGTGCTACGTCCTCGGGCGAAGAAGAAGATGATTCACTATGCAAAAGAAAGATTACACCCTAGCAGCGGCGAGGAAGAACTCGCCCTGAAACCCTAGCTTCGTGAAAACCCTAGAATACAATGACTCTCAACAAGCAACAGTACATTATATATATATATATATATATTCCAAATAGCGGTTCGACCCATCGGGTCGCGGTCGATCCGGTCGAACCATACCACAGGGGCGTAGCCCCCGCACCCCCATACGAGATCAGTGATGGGCTCCGGGCTTGGGCCTGCTTCCATCACAGATCTCAGAAAATTTCCCATTCGGGTCGCCACCAAAATATGTCGGATTGGGTCAATCTTCAAAACGGGTCAAGAATTCGAGACAAACTTAACAACCACCTCTTCAAGATTCCAGTTTTCAGAAAGACAAACACGTAGTTCATCCATGGAAAGAGATCTGAGATTTACCCGTCCCAATAGCGGATGTTTTTGCCGTTGAATTTGTCTATCGTATAACCGCTGTGGAATTTTCAGCCGCCTTAGTGCACCGTCCTTGACTGCCGTCGGAAAACTATCAATCAATGGGAAAGAAGGCCGACCCACCATCGCTGCAAAAGAACGACCATGCACCCCTGTCGCTCCTCAGGCACCAACGGCTGTAACAGAGGCATCTGCTGCTGCACCAAAGGCACCATGGTTTCAGTTTCATGCACCGTTCCAACAGAGAAACCAGAAAAAGAACTCGCAAGAAGGTGCGATTCTCCAAGGAGGAATGGATCTGAGATCCAACGTTCCACCCCGAAGTTCCGTTCACCGCCGGCGCCATCAACCAGGCGAGTATGAGAGTCTCCAAGAACCACCGAACTCTCCAAGGGAGAATCCCGAATCCCTTCCGTGATCATCGGACTTTCTCTCTCCCTTTCAGATCATCAGACTAACCCTCAATTATGATGACTTCAAAATCAATTAACTTCTTTCTTATGATGATGAATGTGGATTTTGAATTATCAGGCTCTGCTAGTTGCATCTACTTCTTGTCTTCTAGTAGAAACAATTACTGATTTGTCTCTGACATTTTTCATAGGAGTATTCCTTTAAAGCCTTACACTTCATATGTACAGTTATCTTATATATAATGTGATTTCCTAATAATTTATCATTATCACATATGATTTTAATTTAAATTTTTTACTTATCATTATGTGGTTTCAATATAGATTATGTATAACTTCATGTGATTTCTTAATAGTTTTTGCAATTATTTCGTGCAATAGTATACACGTGTTATATTATTTCATTGATAAGCTTCGATGATGGCTTAGGCTGTTAAAATTCTTCGGGAAGAACATTCGAAATCCAAGTAACTGGTAGAAAGATCGGTTTACCGGGTGAGGTGGGTGCCTAACACCTTCCCACTCTTGCAACTTGACATGGACCTGTATCCCTCATAAGCAAACCATATGATGTCAAACTCGGGGGGTTTGATCCCTCAATTGGAATCAAACCCCCAATTTGAGATCAATCCCCTAACCGGAATTGGGCTCCACAATAGGGTTCTAGACCCTGAATCCTTGATGGTGATTTCAAAAATCATGCTTTTTCCATCCCCATAGTCCCCACACAAGTCTGGAGACATCACCTTCAAGGTACAAAGGTGAGCGAAAATAAGCGAGAAAATGACAATAGGAGGAAACACTCCCAGAAACCCTAGGGAATAAAGGAGAAATGGGGGGAAGAGTAACCTCTCTCTCCTTGCATCCAATCCCATCTGTCCCCCTTACACTTCTCAAAAGATCAAGTCGGATGTTTTCCCTAAGAAGAAGGTGACAATAACTTGTCAGTCATTTTTCTTGTTCTCTTTATTCTATTGCATGGGAGTAAAATTCCGGAATCCTTGTCTTCATAAGCTTATACTAGCAAAAGGAAAAAAAAATAGCTACCTAGTTGAATGCCCTTACGCATACACAAATACATGGTTAAAAGACCATCATACACTCTGATTGGATGTCTGTATATCTCATCCGGTTGGTTTCTATGTTGATGTAGTAATGTGATCATGATTGTTCTCCATGCTGACGTAATAGTTGTGTGACCATGTAAGTAATCCCAGCCCATAGTAAAAAAAGAAAAGTATAAGAAAGAAAATGGTGCTTTGCAACATGCAAGACTAAGAAAGCAAGTCAATGTAACATTATCAACTGTTTGTTTGCCACAGGGTTGAGAGGGTACGTAATATGGGGATGCACTTATGCCAATATAATTTTGACATTATGGACCACACCAAAGGCATGGACGAATAGAAGTTTGAATTCAAAAGATAACAGATCAAATTACGAAGAAAGAGAGAAAAGTAGATCCCTAATTAAAATATCTGCTCTTTTGTTCTTTGTTGATTCATATTAAAAAAAAAAAAAAAAAAAAATGTTTTACTCATTCACTTGAAGAAATGAGTACTCATATCTTTTACACTTATTCATAGTGTAGTCACAATCAAAGAGAATCACTTTGTAGGCACTTTGTTTTTTTGTCATCCCAATGGGCGTGCGCATAGCGATGATGAATAAATCCCAAGACACGTAATTTAGCTTTTGTGGAGTAGTTTAATGTTCCACTACGCCTCAGATATCACTTAGAAATATGTTATTGAATGTTTGGCATTAAAGATCGAGAATTCCCTAAGAAATGTTTGTTGGGTCCAAGCCGAGTTGATCGGATCCGGCTTGTCTCCAACGACTGATGTTCCAACGAGCTTCCAAGACACGTAATTTAGCTTTTGTGGAGTAGTTTAATGTTCCACTACGCCTCAGATATCACTTAGAAATATGTTATTGAATGTTTGGCATTAAAGATCGAGAATTCCCTAAGAAATGTTTGTTGGGTCCAAGCCGAGTTGATCGGATCCGGCTTGTCTCCAACGACTGATGTTCCAACGAGCTTCCAAGACTGGATGATCGACACATGGCAATAATAAATCAGACGGCTCAACGACGTACAACTCTCTTTCTATTATTTCTCAAATCGCTGAACGTTTGCAGAGCTTGCCGACGAGAAATTCGACACTCCTTCCCTTCTCTTATTTCTCCTCTCGGTGAACAATCGCAGGCCTCGCCGACGAAAAATTCGGTCACTTCAACACTCCTTCCCTTCTCTTATTTCTCCCCTCGGTGAACGATAGTAGACCTAGCTGACGATTTGAAATCTATCTGAGTCTCGTCTCCCTCGACCTTGTTTCTCCCTCCCTCTGTCTCTCTCTCTCTCTCTCTCTCTCTCTCTCATTTGCGGTGAATCCCGATTTCAGAGGGGTTGGAGTCTCAGTCCTCTTCTTTGCTGTTGCCCCCTCCCCCATACCCAAAAAAAAAAAAAGAAATTCGACACTCCTTCCCTTCTCTTATTTCTCCTCTCGGTGAACAATCGCAGGCCTCGCCGACGAAAAATTCGGTCACTTCAACACTCCTTCCCTTCTCTTATTTCTCCCCTCGGTGAACGATAGTAGACCTAGCTGACGATTTGAAATCTATCTGAGTCTCGTCTCCCTCGACCTTGTTTCTCCCTCCCTCTGTCTCTCTCTCTCTCTCTCTCTCTCTCTCTCATTTGCGGTGAATCCCGATTTCAGAGGGGTTGGAGTCTCAGTCCTCTTCTTTGCTGTTGCCCCCTCCCCCATACCCAAAAAAAAAAAAAAATTATTGCGGTGAAGTCTGAGGCAGATCAGATTCCAAATAGTAGAACGTGAGAATACCATGCATGGTTTTAAGTATCTCCGATACCGATACGATACCCTCCGATACGTATCTTGAATTTAGTCGGTCGATACGATACACACCGATACGATGCATGAAATTTTTAAAATCCTTTCGTATCGATATATATCCTACAATACATACCGATATGCATCAATACACCACCAATACACATCGATACGATACGATATGCCTCGATACGACTTTATGTATATATTGGTACATATCAGTGAGTATCGGTATGTATATATCAGCACGTATCGGTGAGTATCGGTATGTACCGATACAGTGCGCTACGGTCATATAATGGCCAAGATGGGTAATTTTTCAGAAAAACACGATTTTTTGAAGGGTTTTTGTTCCAAAGTTGCTGTCAGCCATATTTCTCTCTAACTAAAGTAGAAATCAAGGTTGAGAACAATGATTTTACATTTATGGGACAACTACAAACCTTGAATTCTTAGTACGATACCCTCAATTTAGTGTTTATGCATAATACATGTTATCAATAGCTTTTTTTAACAAATTCTTTATGCAAAAGTGTTTAAAAAAATGTTTCCTATCCGTTTATGTGTCTATCTTTAGCGTATCTTAGTGTATCTCCGATACGATACGATACCCTCCGATACGTATCTTAATTTTGGCCGATAGATACTGCAACCGATACCGATACTTTAATCCTTTATACCATGCATCATGTCAGCGGCCTTCTTAGAGGTCTAGTTCACTGTTAATATGTAATTTCATGTTTCATTCTTTCTCAATTGATGTTTTTTTTTTTTTTTTTTAATCTTGTCGTCACCTTCCCTACAATGGGGTCAAGTTGTTGTTCATGTTGTGTTGCATGCCTAGTAATAAGGTGCATCTATTTTGGCATAGGTTAATTTGTTTCTTATTTGGGGCTAATGCATGTTTCGTTTTGGTTTTGTTGCATGTTTAGTTAATGTTTATTGTACATCTTATTCTTGTGCATATAATTTAGGGTTTGCATCCCTACATTGTATTATTAGGTTTTTACCGTTCATAATTCTTCTACCAAAAAAAAAAAAATTACCTTTCATATTTTTAACATTCTTTTGTGATGCACCCAACAAGGTAATGCTAATAATCTCTCATTCCTTTTATATTTATTGCAAGCTGTCACACATTTATTTCTAGCATCTATTTACATTGAAACATCGATTATGGAAGAAGGCCAGGTATTAAGTCCAATGTACTGGGGTCCCTAACACCTTCTATGGACCGTGACCAATCTATGGTCAGATTAATCCCAATTTGAGTCATATTGATGGGTCCAAAACCCTAATCAAGGTGGCAACTCCATCCATATTGGAGATGAAATACGTATTCCCTTGCCCCCTTTCAGAGGAGTTACAAGACAAAGCTATAGTTCTCACAGACATGAATATATTTTAGGTTAAGACATATATATATATATATATATATATGAAAAAAGCACCCATTTATTTGGTAAATAAACAAAACCCATTAATATCATGCAATCATAAACATAAAGACTTTATTATTTAATGTAGACTTCAACAATTTGACCCTCCAGTGTAATGATATAGCTATTCCAACCATTTGAGAAATATATTGAGGTTTTGATTAGCCACTTATAAAATTTCAAGACCTAACTCACTCAAGTACCCTTCCATTGTTTTTTTTTTTTTGGCTAGAAATTCATATGTTTTAAAATTAGAACAAAAGCGAAAAAAATTACAATACAAACACAACGACAAAAATCAGCCACTGCGACAAAGAAAGAGAGTCCTAAATAGACAATCCACTTGTGGCATTGCCATCAGCAGAAAAGACTATTCAAGAGAGACCTTCCACCAAAAATAGCAAAAAAGAAAGCCAAAGCTTCCAAGGGAGAAATCTTGGATGATTGAGAGCATTAAGATCCAGCTCCATATTTATCAATGCCGACCAGCTCTGAACAAGAGAAAAGTCTCAAACTTTGATGCTGATTTTGCAAGATAATCAGCTATATGATTAGCTTCACAGAAACATTGAGTTATTTTTCATTTTCATGTTTGACGTTTATGAAGGACGAAATTCCTACTACATAATAATAATAGGATCTTGCCATACATTCATGGAATCACAAATTAAATCATAGGGGTCGACGCATACAGTTCACTATCGACTACGAAGAATTCGCCGCCATTATATCCTTCCAGCAACCCCAAACACTAACACAATGTATTCTCTAGGTTTCTCCCACTAGTTCCCTGTAATGCCCCTGGCATTTCATTTAAATTTATTTTATTTATCTCATGAATGTTACTTTATCTTGTATTTATATCCTATAGTATTCATGTATATATATATGAATGTAAGTATGTATGTAATTTTTTTTTCTTTTCTTTTGCTAAAGATACCAAATTGTATCTTTACTATATATATATATATATATATTTATATATTATTTTGATTATTGATTTGATAGTTAGACAATCAATCATTTGATTTTTACCCTTAGATATTATCCTCATCCTAGTAGTAAGATTATCCATATAATTTAATTAGAGATAAATTGATGAGTTGTTTAGGTACATATGTGAGCAATTGGGAAGGGGATATTTGATTGGAGATAAATTAATGACTTATCTAGGGAAGTATGTGAGTGATTGAAAATGAGATAATTTGATTGGAGACAAATAGATGACTTGTTTATGTAAGTATGTGAGTGATTGGAAAGGGGATATTTGATTGAAGACAAATTGATGACTTCCTTAGGTAAGTATATGAGTGATTGGGAAGGTGATATTTGATTGGAGACAAATTAATGATTTGTTTAGGTAAGTATGTAAGTGATTGAAAATGAGATAATTTGATTGGAGATAGATTGATGAGTTGTTTAGATAAGTATATGAGTGATTGAGAAGGAGATATTTGATTGGAGATAAATTGACGACTTCCTTAGATAAGTATATGAGTGATTGGAAATGGGATAATTTGATTGGAGATAAATTGATGTGTTGTTTAAGTAAGTATGTGAGTGATTGGGAAGAGATATTAAATTGGAGACAAATTGATGAGTTATTTAGGTAAGTAGGTGAGTGATTGGAAAGAGAATAAGATAACGACTCATATGATGGATTTAAGATATTTTGAAGGGTGGTGATTTGATCACAAAAACTCTCAGCAATCATATCCCTTGATTTACACCTCTAATTGGGGAAGGTTATAGGTTGATTAATATTTTGCTTCCAAATTTTAACTAGCCATTATCAATCATTATTTTTACTAGGAAGAGAGAAATAAAAGAAAAGAAGAGAGGAAGAGAGAAAAAGAGAGAAGAAAAGAGAAGGAGAAAAGGGACTGAGTGCAGGCTTCCTACAACATATATCCATTGGAAGAGAAGAGAAAGGGTAAGAAGAAGAAGGCTTTATAACCTAGGCTGCATCCACCACTGTTTTACACTCTTAGGAAAAACTCGAAGACCCTTATCTAAGGGGTGAATTTAGCAACATTGTCAACCTGTGAGTATAATTATCATACTCTCTCCACATATGATTTCTTTGTTTTGCTTACCCTTCTAAATCTTAAATAAATACTTAGGATTTTGCAACCTTGTAGTTGTCATATCGCATGTATTTTCCTATTCTTTAGATCTCTTGTATATTTACATGATAATATCTTTTTGGTTTACCTATATTTTTCCTACTCTTTATATCTCTTGTATATTTTCATGATAATATCTTTTAAATGTACCTATGTATGTTGATATTTTCTTTTAAGACTTTGTTGATATATATATATATTGCATGCTACTTTATATATATTAATTTTAAGGGGTTGTTGAATGTAATTAAGGCTGTATTCTATGATATATAAATATACATATTAGATACAGTTTTAATGATGATTTTAGAGGATGTTAGTACTAGTACTCAATTATTTTTATTCCATTCTACTTGATCCATGTTAGGTACTATTTTAATAATGATGTTAGAAACTGTTGGCACTATGAGTTAATTAAATCCATTTCTTCCTAAATGTTCCATGTTATGTATTGTTCCTATTAATGGTTTAAGGGCTATTAACGTTCCTATTTGAATTAAATATTATAACCTGATCTTGATGATTAGGGATTGTTTAGTGTTTTACTTAATAAATTTCATCATATTCTAGTCTATGATCCGTAGGGGCTATTTTGATACATTCACTTGATTAAATCAATCTCATTTCAGCTTTATGATAATAGGGGTTGATTTGTTCCTCCTTGTCAATTTAGTTACACATTATTTCTTTTATTTCATGATTTTAGGGGTTAAATTATGTTTTTGACTTGATTAAATCTATTCTATCATAAACTAGCTATTTAGAGGATGATTTAACATTTTTTTTTTACTATCTTGGTTCATTCCTTTGTAAGTATATGAATTAGAGGCTGCTTACATAATCATGTGTAGTATTGGATGCCTAAGGGTTGATTTTCTTGTTTTTTTTCTTTTTTTTATTATTCTATGTGTTAGTATAATGCTCTTTAAAAACTCTAATACATGATGTGCGTGTGTAGGCTGACGTGTCTGCTTTAAATTATGAATAAAAAATGATATGCTTAGTTCTTAAATATTATGTGTTATTGCATGTGGTAAAATGTATGCACTTGATTATTTGCTCCATCACATGAGCATTTAAATAATGAAAATAATGAATGAGACTCATAACATTTGACACTTGGAATTTTGGGGCCAAGGAGGAATTAGGTTGTATGGACCATGGGTTCATTCCATGGATTCAGCCCACAGAGCGTGTGGTGCAAGTTACATCTCACACCCTTAGAGTCATCCCCTTTTTATTTAATGACCTACTTGGATGTCAAGATACACATTGTCCACAGAGCGTGTGGGATGACATATGTACAAGTCACAGAGCGTGTGGAACATCTAAGATGATTATGTGTAATGTTCGGGTACTTAGATGATAAGATACGCATTGGCCACAGAACGTATGGGATGACTTATGAACAAGCCACAAAGCATGTGGGGCAGCTAAGGGACCTTGGATTTTAATTGTCACTTGGGTGTCAAGATATACATTGGCCACAGAGCGTGTGGGATGACATATGTACAAGCCACAGAACATATGGGGCACTTGGGGAACAAAGTAAATGAAATTAATTAAATGGATATGACTGAGAATAACTGGACCCTGTAAACTATCATAACGCTGCATATTTGATTTTAAAATATTATTGCATGTGTTATTGTTTTATGTCGATATATATTTTTTTAAACTTATGGATATTTTATGCGGTTTTACTTGCTGAGTTTCTACCCGAAACTTACCTAAATCATTCCCCAGATGGAGAGCACTTTGACATGCTGGTTAGTGGCAAGAACTAAGAGATTGATGGGGATGTGCAGAACATTTACTATTTCAGTTGATGCTAGATTTTATTATTTGTTTTATATATTTAAATTAAGGATGTGATATTTCTCTTAAACGATTTAATTGGTTGTGGATAATATTGGAAACCTTTATGACTTTTAATTATTAATTTGAAGACTTCCGCTGTTATTGTTTTAAGGTTTGTGTTTAATATAGATTTGAACTTTTCTTATGATTTATCACTCTATTGATTCATGGTTCCACCCTAAGAAACATGATCCTTGGACCGTTAGCCTCCATATTTCCTTTATGGAAGGTAGAGCGTTACACTCTCCTTAATGCTCTCTTGCTGATGGAGCCAATAATGAGAGTGACGTTAAGGTAGAAGGAGGACCTAGAGTCCTATTTTATAGAGTTTGTGCACCCTCTCATCAAGGTGTGTCAAATAGCATAAAACTTTTTTTCCTAATTAAACGAGGAGTGGGTTTCCTATTTGGAATCCAATTCTATGAGATTGGTATTAGTCAATTACCTAATTGGTACATGGGACAATAATAAAAAATATTCTAGAGAATATTCCTACAATCTCCCACTTGAACCATATAACCACATATTAATATTCTCAAACATAATTTGGATTCCAACATCATACTGCAGTATTTGAAAGTAAACCCATCAACTTTAAGTCGTCAATTATAATACCATATTTAAACAAAACTACTAATGTGGATCATAACAGTTATACATCATATAATAGCATACTCCCTTCCATAGTCACAACACTAGTAACCTCATACAAATAAGTGCAAAAGTAGGGAATAGACTAGAAAAGTCTATAACTAAATGGTCCAACATAATATCTCACATATATTAAATAAAATGTGTACACATAATAATAAAGTGAGAAACATTCAGAAACAATAAATATCATGATCATTTAAATAAATAAGTAAAAGTGTCTAACATAATATGACCATTACATCAAACTTTACATAAACCCATAGCCATTACAAGATTTGTAAAGTGTTTAGGCGCTAATGCCTTGGTCATAGGATCAGCAATCATCAGACTTGTCATGATTTGTATAATGAACACTTCTTGTTTTTGAATTGATTCATTCGGAAAAATCATACTTTACTACAATATGCTTTGCTCTACTTGAATGTTTGTCATTCTTGGAGTAATATATGGCAACAACATTGTTATAATACATTCTTTGTGGCTTCAAAATAGTGTCGACAACCTGAAGTCCTAAGATAAAGTTTCGTAACCAAATTGCCATAGATGTGGCCTCAAAGCATGCCACAAACTCTGCTTCCATAGTAGAAGTAGAGACACAAGTTGGTTTCTTGGACTTCCAAGAAATTGCCCCATTAGCAAGTAGAAAGATGTATTCTGATGTAGACATCCTACTGTTGAGGCATCATGCATAATTAGAGTCTAAATATCCGATCACTTCCAACTAATCAGATGCTTTGCAAGTAAGCATGTACTCCGTAGTCCCCTTAAATACCTTATCACCTTCTTTGCTGCAACCCAATGATCCATGTCAGGATTACTCATATATCTGCCTAACATACCAACAGCAAAACTGATGTTTGGACACGTATAAGTCATTGAATATATAAGACTCCCTACTGTGGAAGAATAGGGAATATTCTTCATTTGTGCTCTTTTTAGATCATTCTTTGGGCACTAATTTAGGTTGAACTTATCTCCTTTGATAATGGGGGAAACTCCTGGTTTGTAATTCATCATGCCATATCTTTTCAAAACTTTGTTAATATAGGTTTTCTGTGACAGGCCAAGTATCCGGAGAGATCTATCATGAAATATCTCAATGCCAATAACAAAAAAGGCTAAATCCATATCTTTCAATTCAAAGTTCTTAGAGAGAAAGGCCTTTGTATCACTCAACAAACCAAAATCATTACTGGCAAGTAAAATATCATCCACGTATAAGACCAGAAATGATGTGGTTAAATTTAATATACACTTGTCAAAGGTGTTCTCAACAAATCCAGAGGAAAAAATGATGTGGTTAAATTTAATATACCACTGTCTGAAAGCTTGTTTAAGTCCGTATATGGATTTTTTAAGTCTGCACACTAGATTTTCTTTTCTTTGATCACTAAATCCCTCAGGTTGGTTCATGTAGACTTCCTCATCTAAATCCCCATTTAAGAATACAATTTTCACATCCATTTGGTGAAGCTCTAGATCATAATGAGCTACTAATACTAATCTGATTCTCAGAGAATCCTTCTTAGAGACAGGAGAGAAGGTTTCGTGGTAATCAATGTCTTCTTTCTGAGTGAATCCCATTGCAACTAGTCTAGCTTTATGTCTCTCAATATTACCCTTCAAGTCGCGTTTGGTTTTAAATACCCATTTACAACCAATTGTCTTAAAGCCCATTGGTAATTGAATGAGATCCCAGACATCATTGTCACTCATGGACTTCATCTCATCTTTCATGGCATCTACCCATTTAAGAAGATCCTTATCATTTATGGCCTGTGAAAAGGTTAATGGGTCATTCTTGATTTCAATATCAAACTTTGATTCTTTAAGATATACTATAGTCATCCGGAATAGCAAACCTCCTAACCCTCTAAGGTCGTCCTTGAATTTTTGGTTGAGAAACATTCATAGTATTATCAGTGGTAATTACATCATGGAGTGATACATCTTCAATAATTTGTTGTCCTATAGGATCATTTTCAATAGTCAACAATGGGACAACATCATCATGATGATATATGTACATCTTCTATAGTTTGTTGTTCCACAAGATCATTATGAACAGTCACCTGTGGAATAAAAATATTATTACGATGTACATAAGTCAGTAAGAAAATTTGATGTTCTTCAAATACCACATTACGTGGTTTTTCACTCCCACTAATGTTACCATCCTCTATGAATATAGTAGTTTGAGTCTCCATAATTCTGGTACTGTGTGTGGGTACATAAAACCTGTAACCCTTTGACCACTGACAATAACCAATAAAATAACAACTAAAGGGTTAAGTTTTCTTTCATGTGGATTATACATTCTAGCTTCAGCAAGATAGCCCCATACATGTAAATGCCCTAAACTAGGTTTCCTTCCATTCCATAAATCTTAAGGAGTTTTAGGTGCTAACTTACTAGGAACTCGATTTAAGATATACACAGTTGTCTTTAATGCTTCACTCCACAAGAATTCAGGTATTAAGGAGTTGCTCATCATGCTGCATACCATTCCTGTGATGGTATGATTGTGTCTTTCTGTAATCTCATTTTGTTCAAGTATACCAGGAGTTGTGTATTCAGGGGTTATACCCTTCAACTTAAGGAATCGGGCAAATGGTCCTTCACTTTGCCCTACATCAGTATGTCTACCATAGTATTCACCCCCTCTATCAGATCTCATAGTTTTGATATTTCTATCTAACTTGTTTTCGACTTCAGCACAGAACACTTCAAAAGCATTCAAAGCATTAGATTTTTCTTTTAATAAGTAGACATAACAGTATCGTGAGTAATCATCAATGAAAGTGATGAAATTTTTTTTACTAGTTATACAAGGATCAAAGTGGCCACAAATGTTAGTGTTTATCAATTCTATAAGTGAATTGGTCCTTTTAGTAGCAACTTTATTTATCTTAGATTGCTTACCTTTAATACAAGAGGTGAAGTCAGTGAAGTCTAGATTTGATAATATTTGATGCTTCACTAACCGCTCAATTTTAGGTCTGAAAATATGACCTAAACGTCTATGCCATAGGGATGAGGAATCATCATTTTGGATTTACGCTTTGATCCAACATTCACATGCAGGACAAGAATGGATTTACAAAAATTAGAATCCAAATTATGTTTATAAAGACTATCACATAAATATCTAGTGCAAACTAGATTGGTGTCTTTAAAAATGTTTACAACCTTATTACCAAAAGTAAACTTAAAACATTCACAATCAAGTCTCGATAATGAAATTAAATGTCTAGAAATAGAAGGAACATAAAGAGTATCCATAAGGTTCAACTGGAATCCAGTATCCATAAGTGCTGATGGATTGAACTTCAGACTCTTGCCGGCTCCCCATGTAGATGACGCTCTCACTTTGATTTGATTTTTGGGTTGTAAGAAAGCCTTGCATAGAATTAGAAATATGAACAGTTGCTCCTGAATCAATCCACTAAGTATTATAAGGAACATCAACAAGATTGGTTTGAAAACATATTAAAATAGAATCATTACCCTTCTTTTCGAACCAAATCTTGCGTTTTTGACAGTCTTTCTGAAGGTGTCCTACTTTCTTACAAAAGAAACATTTCAACTTGTCAGTTTTATTTTCCTTGTCATCAGACTTTGGATTGGAGGCTTTCTTTGATGCATTGTTCTTTTAAAATTTTCTCTCTTCCTTTTATTCTGATTGGATACAAATTGACCACCTGGCCTCCCTCGTCATTCAATCTCCTTTCCTCTTGAACGCACATACTCTGAAGTTCATTCAGAGTCCACTTATTTTTTTTTGTATTGTAGTGAATCTTGAATGCTCCAAAATGAGGAGGAAGTGAAGTCAGAATGATTTGGGCAAGGTAACCTTCATTTATTATCAGTTCAAGGGATTTTAGTTGTGCACAGATACTTGACATTTTGAAGATATAGTCTCCTATCCCATAAGTACCAGTATACTTCATTGTTACTAGTTTGGTCATCAAAGTCACAGTCAAAGATTTATCAGCAGTAGCAAAACTGTTCTCTACATTGGTTAGGTATTCCTTTGCATTTTCAAAAGTTGGTATGGAGCTTTTGATAGGTTTTTTAATTGTCTTTATGATTTATAAAATGCAAAGATAATTGGAACGCTCCCTCCAATCATATAATGTAACCTCATTATTAATGCTCTCATCAGTGAGAGCAGTTGGTTTCTCATTACGCAAGGCATAATCATAATCTATGGCAGTAAGGTAATAAATGAGTTCTTCATGGAAATCATTAAAGTTTGACCCATTCAGAAGTGGCATGTTATTTGAAATAGGGATAGGTGTTGAACCTATGAACAAGAATAAATAATACATGCTTATCCAATATTATGCTTTGAGTTTCAATAATAGAATATTAAAATTCCAGAAAAGCAACATATTGCATCATTACAATCTATCATGTGGGATCAAGATGGTAACATGCTAGTGGTTCACTTTACATTAGATGGAAGACATCATTAGGATAAAATATTTAAGTCGTTAAAATGGTAAAATAAGATGTATAACTGTGGATATTCCCATCCTATTTAACCGTTAAACTGTCATATATAGATCAACGCAATCAATCAAGAATGTATACCTGTGGATATTCCTATTCTATCTTGGCCATTACATAACGATCATCATAAGACCCTAAAGTTTGAAATTTAAATTGAATATGTGATACAATTATATTTAAGGCCAACATATAATTATTATGATAAAAAAAAATGTGTACCTATGGATACTCTCATTCAGTTTAATCACATAATCATTGATGCCCTAAACGCATTTAAATTCGAGAATTATACATTTTCAGTTTAAATTTAACATAAATTGTCATCCAAGCATTATAGGTGTTCTAAAATAA
>NW_024868064.1:0-917 GCF_013358625.1 Macadamia integrifolia
TCATTCAGGCGATTTTAACAGTATTCGCACACTTAAAAATAAGTTTGACTGAAGCATAACTTTGTCATTGCAACTCAGATTTAAGTAATCTTAGACTTTTTAGAAAGCTGGTTTTATATTATAACTAATACAAAAAGTCTCATGTAAAAATAAAATCATTTGACCAGTCAAACTTATTATAGAATAAGAGCATTTCTCTAAATGTTGATTTTTTATAACTTAATATGACTTAATGTTAATTTTTTATGATTTGATGTGGCTAAATGTTGATTTTTAATGACTTGATGTGGCTTAATCTTGATATTTTATGATACAAGGTATATATAACTTACTAAATAATGTTAGAAAATAGAAAAAATAAAAAATAACACTTGTTCGCCTAGTTCGCCTTAAGGCGGGCACCTTCTCGCCTAAGCGCTTAGACAACCCTCCACCGCCTTGGTTTGCCTTGGCGCCGTGACAACTATGTGGTGCTCCACTAAGAGTTTCTATTCAGTAACTATATACCTGCTTATCCCAGTCAGTTCTCCAGGTGATGAAAACAAGTACAATAGTTTGAACAAGTGTCCCAAGTAACATTCCCATCCAAATCCCCTGCAAAAATCAAATAATAATGAGCTCTAAGTTTCAAAGATAAAATTAAGAATTTGGAAGAGTAACAAAAGACTAGTGAATTTCTGCATGGGGTACAAGAGCCTAGCCATTAAAGACATATTAGCCATTGAAGATCAAGCTTGGGATGTTTGAACAAAACTTTTACTGCATCTCAAAGAGTCCCAATGTGTCATAAAAACCTTTCATTTATTTTCCATTTCTTTCTTTAGAAAATTTTATATGCCATGAGCTCATCACATAACACAATCAATTGTGGCTCCTTTTTTTCTTTTTCTTTTTATTTTATTTTATTTTATTTTTTA
>NW_024868064.1:967-58617 GCF_013358625.1 Macadamia integrifolia
AAGGGAGGAAAACGTGGGGATGAGGAAGGTGCTCGGTGGAGCTTTATGCGGCTCATGATACCATGTTGAAATAGTCTATTGGCATTAACTTTAATGAGTGTACAATGGTACTCTTATATAGAGATTACAATTATTGAGTTATAGACAAACTCTATGATCACATGTGGGATCCTATTCCAACTCCGCTGTCTCGTGAGGTAGTATTGGACTGCAAGTAGTCTCTAGAGTTTGTGCTCACTGAAAATGCCTACAATGTAGGAGAGGTTGTTGAGTATGAGTATGATTCTAGAGGTTGAGTTCGAGTGGAACGCTAACTGTCCTGATAGGCGGAGTGAAGTAGCAAGAAAACCCCACCCTCATCATGTGTCATTTGGAAGCAGGGCCCACCACCCTCCCAACCTGTCCAAAAAAGGCTCCAACTATTCATTTTGCAGCCCCCAAAAGACAGAGCAGTTGCTGTGTATCAGGATGCACATAGCAACGCAGCATACGACATATGCTCCAATACTGGAGCAGGAACATTGTCACCCTAAGCAATTTTTTCACAAATCCAAGTCACAAGTCATTCCAAAGATTAAATCCTACTGAACCCATGAGAAACACATTTCACTTCACCAATATTATTAATCCAATCAAGAAATGTTAGTGTTAGATAAATATGAAAAAAGAGAATATTAAACATAAAACTAAGAAACAGAAAGTACAATCTTCACTAAAAAAGCCATCCAACCAAAAGAAAAGTTACCACAACATATTAACATGGATTTATCAACAAGAGGAATATAGAAGGCAGGCAATCAAATCTAAACATAATATGAATCCCAAAGATTTGGAAAAAAGGGCAGGAAAAATAATGAGATAAAGGACTTTTCCACTAAATATGATTCATCCTCTCCCCTCAGCCTTCGCCTACCCTAAATAAACATTAAGCTACGACACTGAAGTGTATGTCTGCAGCGGCCATTTATCACAATTCACAGAGTCACATGCTCAACCAAAAGGCCCCTCCCCAATATTAAAGAGTACAAAATTTTCAAAATGAATCTGGATATTTTCAAAATAGAGAATGTTGAAGAATCAACAGATCAAGATGCAAAAAGAAAAATAGGCTCCAAACTATCACACCTACTTCCCTAGGAGTCAGCTTCTTACGTGTTATGAAATTGCTTTCGATTAGGTTACATCAGATTCTAGAAAGGAGTTCTATATACAAGAGTAGCATTTCCACTTCTTTACATCACAAAAATTCTCTTTCCATTGCACATTTCCATTGCATTTGTATCACATTTGGTATCCAAGAAATAGGAACTAACTTGAAAATAATGCAGGTCATGAAACCTCAGGAAAGATCCATTAGCAGGGGTCAATCACATTAAAGGAATATAACAAAAAAAGTATATATTACATAGTTAGTCACCTATTTCCCCACAGAAGTATAGAGCGTGCAAGCAAAGAAGATGATACAAGTGCAAATAATACAAAAACAAGAAGGAAGAGAAGGCATGCATATTGCTGACCTCTAAAAACCAGCCAAGTACCATTACTTGAAACATGAACTGCACATCAATGATAGATATACAACTGAGCAAAAAGCCCTCCATAAAGTTCAACTGATATAAGACCCATCCCATGAGCATATCAAGAAATCGAAATAGAGAGGTTTTGATATGGTTTTAAGAGCCGTAGGTTCTGGTTTTAAGAACCGTCAAGGAAAACACAGTAGAGAGTCATAGAGAGAGAGAGAGAGAGAGAGAGAGAGAGAGAGAGGAAACAGAAAGCGGTAGGTTCTGGTTTTAAAAACCTAACCTACAACTCCATGAAATCAAAATAGAGAGCTTCTGGTTTTAAAAACCTAACCCTACAACTCCATGAAAGAGCTTCTGGATATAAAACCTAGCCCTACAACTCCATGAAATTGAAATAGAGAGGTTTTGATTTTAAAAACCTAAACCTACAACTCCATGAGAGAGAGAGAGAGAGAGAGAGAGAGAGAGAGAGAGAGAGAGAGAGATCGATGGAGGGCTTACCAGTCACCAACGGCAAACTCTCGGTGAGATTCCTCGCAAGTCGCAGGTCTCAGGTCGGGACTTCAGAGATCGCAGGGTGAGTATGTCGCCGTTTGAGGGGTCGCGGGTTGAGACGTTGCTTCAGAACATCTTTCCCATTTTTTCTTTTATACTAGGTCAAAAAAACATTGATCAGATATGAGTTTAGGTGTTTAGGTGAACTCAGATTTGAAGCACATCTTGTGTAAAATGGTCATTCATGGGAAGTAGGGTGCTCAGATATGAGGGTCATCCTAGTGGAACCAAACAACTCCTAAAATTAAAAATTATCATTCTAAAGAATGTCATCCCAAAGATTTACCGAACCAAACACCCCCTAAACAACTTCAATTATGGCACAAGTAATAGACCCACAAAAAGTGGGATGAGCACACCTATTGTCCTTGTACTTAATACTCTAGATTAAGGACGACGTGGCAAAGCTATCCTGATCAGCAACCCTTTGATTCTTTTTTAATATTTTTCAAATAAATGTGGGACCCACCACTTCTTCTCTTTTATTCCACCGGTCATCTATGTGTGAACTTTTCTCCATTGGTACTCTTGCCTCGCTTCTTTCCCATGTTGGGTTTTGTAGGCTTAACTGATATAAATTATTCATTTATTGGGTCCAAGCTAATTTAGTCCACTTTAGGTGGAATATTCTTAGCTTAATTTATTGTGGGAGTGGATTAGGGTTAAGAGATTCTATTATAAATAGAAGTTAATGGTCCATGCAGCCGTCATTTCACTTTTAACCTTTACCTGGTTTTGGAGGCATTTGCTCCCCTCATGAAGGATAATGCAAACATGAGAACTCCAAAGGTGAAAAGTTGTAAAAAAATCCTTAGCAATGCCACTCCATTCGTTTAGTTCTCCATCGACGTCCATGAGGATTGCTAAATTTGACCTGTCCCTACATCATAAGGTTTTTGATTTAACATAAAATTTACTTGTGGATCTCACCCAACTCATGTCTTGACTTATATACCACGTGATTTAGATGAATATCATGCCTATATGGAGTATCCTGAGAAGATTGTTGACCAGAAAGACCACATCCTCCGTAATCGTACAGTTTATTTCATCAAGGTGAAGTGGATGAATCACCAACAGGAAGCATCCTGGGAGCGAGAATATGAGATGAAGAAGTAGTACCCCGAGTTATTTGACTTACCAGGTATATTCAATTTTGAGGACAAAATTCTTGTAAGGTAGGGGGAATGTTACACCCGTGCCCTAACCCGAAAAAAATTGAACTTTTGTGATAGGTCTCGGGCCGGAGGTAAGAAGTACTAAAGGGTTCTGGCTTACGACTGCCCACTATCGAAACGGGAAGAATGACCCTACTTGCATGTGCATCTCTTGCCTATTTAAGTGGAGGGGATTCAAACCTTCCGACCCTGAGCGGTAAGTGATCTAGCACCTCCCCACTCGAGTCCCTGCACGTAATAAAAATTGTTGGAAGAACTTGTACGCATCCTAGGGCAACCCCCTAGTGAATGGCCACAAGTGGACAGCAAATTGTCAAGGCACATCACTAATATGGCCATTGGAAACAGCTAGACTGAATCCAGTAGCCTTTGTGATGCTGAAATGACTTCGATGCCCATAGGCCTCGCTGCCCACACCGTGGCTAGCTCTAATTAACCTCCCACACTACCTTGCACCCTTTTTCATGACTTGTATACTTTATGAGTCTAAGGACGTGAACCCGCGTGTCTCAAACGATGACTTTATCTACTTGAGTTCCAGATAAGTGCCCAACCAAAACATGGGGAGAAGAGAGTTCATTTCTCAGTTCTCATTTATCTAAAACGTGGGAGAGGGAGAGAAGAGAGGAAAAAGGGAGGACGAGAAGAAGAAGGAGGAAGAGAAGGTGGGTGAGCTCCCGGCTTTGCACTTAGTTGTCGATTGTTGCTAGAGGTACGTGATCGTTGTCATGAACGAATCAAAATAAACTCTAACTAAACTACAAGATAGCAGTAAGAAAGGGTCGAACCCACAGGGAACAAGAAGGCTAAATTTACTAAGATTGTGATGAGTGTGGTTTTAAAAATCAAATTTTGTAAAATTCAAAATTTAAATTAAAACTAAGTAAGCCAATTAACAAGAACAAGAATTAAATAACAACAACTGTCTAGCGTAGTTGATGAGCTGTGGTGTGTAAAAATCCCATACTCACTAGAAGGTTTCGAGTTCGAACCCCCTGGCTTGTTACCTTACTTCCCTCCCTACCTATCAAAATAAAAAAAGAACAAGAATTAAAGAAAAGAAGCTATCCTTAGGTCTCAAATCCGTTTTGGTATTATTACCAATTTCTGGTTCATACTTCGGTTCATTGAAACTACAAGTTCCAATGCAACCACAAAAATACAATCTCTGGCTACCCTAAGGATAACCTATCCTATCAAGCACTATCGTCTATCGTTTTCTCTTAGCACGCTTAGTTTAATTGGTTAAAGACTATCATTAGTGTATTGCCAAAAATCACACGAAATACCATTGCTTGAATAGAATAATTGAATCACAGAAACAAATATCCTACATTAATTTAACCATTAAAAAATCATCCATAATGTGAAGGTGTCTTCAACATCAAACAATCAAGTATGAACTTAAATCAGAAATTAAATAACAATAAACCAAAACTTCATCTAAACCTAAAGACAGAAAGGAATTTAGCCCCTCAGGGCACTAATGAATGAAGGGAAGCAATGAGGATGGTGATGATGGACCCTTGGCACAATGGCAATCCTCCCTATGCAATGTTGTCCAGCAAAATCCAACTCAAAGAAGGTGTAATCCTAGAAGAAAAGAGAACTATGAGAACCAAGAAAAACCCGCAAGATGTGATGTATGTTTGGGGTGTGATATGGCAGCCTAAGTCTTAAAGAATGAGTGAAAAAAGTGTGTCTAAAGAGAAGGACTGAGAGGGATTTATGAGAGAGAGAGAGAGAGAGAGAGAGAGAGAGAGAGAGAGAGAGAGAGAGAGAGAGAGAGAGAGAGAGAGAGATAGGTGCGTATGATAGTAGAGGTGGAGTTTGATTAGGAGAGAACGTGTGTGATGTAGGAAAGATGGGTTAGCGTGGGAGAGAAAAAGAAGGAGAGAGAGAGAGAATACATGGGAGATTAGGAAAGAGAGAGAACATGAAAAGGAGAGACCAAGAGAGGGAGACATTATAGGGAGGAGGGAATTTAAAACCGTGGGAAAGGGGAAGAAAATAAGAAAAACATAGGAGATATGAGAAAATTAGGGAAAAGAGATAGAGAAGGAGATGAGAGAAAATAGGGAAGATGTTTTAGGTCAAGTGGGAGAGAGAGACTCCTATTCTATTTTGGACAAGGAAAGAGAAAAACATGAGGGAAAGTAGGAGAAGGGAGAACCGTGGACGTGTGAAATAGTAGGAGAAGGGAGAACCGTGGGGTCTTCTCTCTCCTTAAATTTTCCTTTTTTATTTTTCATTTTTTATATTCTCTTCTTCTCTTAGAAATTCCAACTCTACCCTTGATCCTTTGCCCTTACTTTTAGACCGAACCATCTCTTTAGCATCAAACCTGTGCACATCTCTTGAAAACCCTACAATCAAAGCTCATCATAATATGTGGTCAAACTAATCATGAAAACTTCATGAAAGCTAACAATTGAATAGTAATTTCATGAATAATTATGACCCAATCAATAGGTGCTACCTTCCCCAGACCCCATTTTCTTCAGTTTGAGTTTCACCTTTGAGCAAGTTGGGGAAACGCCGGATTGGAGGGGTGAGCCTCGATCCTGGCACTTCCCAAAGGTCTAGAGAGTGTGCATCACACTCCCCCATGTGTTTGTCGAGTTCAAACCCTACCGGTTGAGCACTGGCGACGTTTTTTATCAAATGTGGAGTTAGTGTTTCAACTGTTCGATTGTCGTATCTCCCAAACGGCTCGGTGAAAATTCGATTTCTTCAACTTAAATGAGAGGTGGGAAGACCCCCTGTAACCTCCATGAAAAAAATCCCAGTGATCAAGCCTAAGCCGGCAAACCCCCAAAATAGTGGCACATTTCAGGGTTTACCACTGGAAACAGCCACCGGAAACACATAGGGTGTTTCCTATGACATATTTTTGGTCAACCAGGAGCTCTTAATGAGCTTCTACCCAGGCCATCGGAAACAACAGACCTGTTTTTGGAGACTCAGGTCTTATTTTTAGTGACCTATCCAGTACTGTCAAAATTAACTGTACTTGTGCCTTCTGGGGCAGACCTTATGTGTCTCCCTCCAATGCTTCCGACACTTGTTGACACCCATTTACCCTTGTACCTAGAACAAAGATAAGTACAGAATGGTGAGACCTAACGTGGTTTGATATTGGGTTTACAATTTGGAATCTCACCCGTCCAACCAACAACCGACGTGAGCGGTGGTTGACTTTAATTTTAGGAGTGTTTAATATTTTAGGATTGTGTACATGTCATAGTAATCATGTATTGATCCTTTAATTGCTTAAATGATTATATGGATTGTATAACATGTTGCAATGTATTTAAATTGTATTATATATGTGAAGTTGGAATTGGATATTTGTTATGAAATGCGTGATGAGATCCGTTGTGGCCGAGGTGGTATTGGTACCATGATCACCGTGTGACTACATCATGCATCAGGTATGCATTAGAATTAGGTATAGTCATGGATGCACTTTTGTGGCCGATGGTAATCCTGGTACCATGTACTCCACGGCTATACTTGGATATAGGTGCACTTTGTGGCTGATGGTAATTCTGGTATCATGTATGTCACACTTAACTACTTGTATGTTAGATAGGCTTGGATATGGATGCGATGTGGCCGATGATTGATTCCGGTATCTTATGCCATACTACCTGTATCATTATGCAAGGCATGTCGTATATAGTGGCTAGGTTACATTCCTTATGTTGCGTCCCCTTGCCAACAGGGGGTAAGGTGTTGGATAACCCAATTATGGTATGGTCGATTAACCTTTTTGGAATTCCACTTTCGTAGTACGATGTGATTGTTGCTGGTGGCAGAAACTAATCTAGTGTGGTGGATAGTAATTCTGATGTCGTGACTGCCAGGAGGGGGTTATCGAGGGTTTGTTGGGTAACCGATGGTTGCATTCCGGGATCGGAAGATTTCTAATCACGACTAGGGTTTATATTGCTGGGTGATTGATGTGAGAGTTTTGGGACCAGGGATACAACCTAATGCATCGTAGTAGCATGAGCCCGACTTAGTTGTATGTTAGTTGGTTTAATATAAAATGAATTGCATCATTCGCATCAGGGACTATGTGTTTATGTTTGTATTCATTCACATCATGGACTATGTGTATATGCTTGCATGAACCGTAACCCTCACTGGGCTAGTTGGAGCTCACCCCACGTATATGTTGCTTTTTAGATGATGATGCAGGTGCAGTAAAGCCGATGGGCAGTGACATTTCTTCCTCCATACCCGAGTACGGAGTTGGCGACTGGTGGACACCAGAGATTAAGGAGCACGACCCTGACTATGCCTGTGACACCTTTGCATACATGGCACCATGAGTCGGGTGGTCGTCTACCATCAACTACTGAGTGGTATTCTTTCGGAGCTATTATATGTACGTCATAAACAAATGTCAACGAAATAACTCTTGTTATTTATTATATTAACACTAGATGTTATCCCCTCTTAATTATGATTCCATTATATTATACTTTGATTCTACTGTAATTATTTATTTGTTCAGTGTTAGGTGATTGTGATAGTTAAAGTACTACTATCAAAGATCCTAGTAGAGATGTAAGACGGGGTAAGCAACTTACTCACACCACTGGTATCCTAGTATTGGGAGCGGGGTGGGAAAGAAGGCCATGAATGAAGAACTTGAACAGATAAAGAGGAATCATGCTTGGGATCTGTGAGGGTAGCGTCCGAAAGATGCGTAATGCGTTCCTCCCCTATGAGGGGGAGAAAAGGCTTGCATTGATTCCATCCTCTCTCCTCTCTTTCTCTTTCATGAGGGAGGGGTGTGTCGTGTGTGCTTACCCTACGGGCCCTGCATCTCCGTATCGCCACTCAGAGATACATGGAGGTCTATTTCGTAAGAGTGTAAAGTTTTGTCATTCAAGACGGGGGTTTGATGATGGTCCAATATAGGGATCGAGATCATACAAAAGGGTTTGGAGTCACCACCTAGGATTATGGGCCAAGAATCGGGGGTGGGCCTCATTCCTGAGAATAGGGCCTGATAATTGGTCTGGTCCAGAGATTTAGGGTAAGCGACAGGTTGTAGAATTGGGAAAGTGTTAGGCACCCAATCTACCCGGTTCAATCAGTCTTCCTGATAGATGCTTAAGAACGAACATTTTCCACAATTATTTATATTCCACATGTATGGCTAAGTTATCACATATATATACATTGACCAAATTTAAACAACTATATACAATAAAAACATAGTCAATATAAAGTCTACATGATGACAATTTGGTTAAGAAACTGTACCTGAACTTAACCCTGTTTAGGGTTAAGAGGGGTGGGCCTTTGATTAGTACCTGCTTGGATTGTCTTTCGGATTCTCCTGACTTAGGGGATGATGGTCTTGATTTTCAGCTTCCTTTCTCGAGAGATGTTGACTATGAAGATATTTGGACAGAGTTTTGGCTAGGGAAGGCTGTTTCTGGGCTTAGGATGAGGTGGCACTCCGACAGAGCTTCCGCTCAGGATAGGCTATAGGAGGGTCAGGTTGAGGTGGCACTCCGGTAGAACTTTCGCTGGGGATAGGCTATGGGAGGGCTAGGTTGAGGTGGCAATCTGGCAGAGCTTTTGCAGGGGATAGGCTATGGGAGGGCTAGGCTGAGGTGGCACTTTGGCAGAGCTTCTGCTATTTATAGAAAGATTTCAGGGGCACTCAGACAAAGCTTCTGCTAGGAACGACTATTTTTGGAAAAAAATGGATTGATCTAAAAATAGATTGAAGAACCCTAAAGCCCCGAAGAACACTTTGAAGATCTGAACAGAACTCTGGATCTTGACAAAGATCTCTTTGTAGACCCGAAGAACCTCAAGGGGGAGGGATTTTTACTTCTGGTAAAAACCAAGAACACTCAAAGGGGGGAGACTAAGACAATACTATTTTTGGTAAAAACTGGATTGGACAAAAAACTTGGATTGAAGATCTTCAAAGTCCCAAAGAACACTTCGAAGATCCAAACAAGATTTTGGATCTCGACGAAGATTGCTCCAAAGACCCGAAGAAACTCAAAGGGGGAGGGGAGGGGGCAGAGCTTCTCTCTCTAAGTGTGGTTGTGATATTGGTCTTGGTCCTCCAAATCCAAAGGAGAGGGGGTATTTATAGGATTTTTGGGCCAAAAGGGAGGAGAGAGAATTTTTAACCAATGGGTAAAAAGTGGATTTTTGGACTAATGGGAGGAGAGAGAATTTTTAACCAATGGGTAAAAAGTGGGTTTTTGGGTTAATGGGAGGAGAGAGAATTTTTAATCAATGGGGGAAAAAGGGTGGGCTTTTGGACTAATAGGAGGTTGTGACGTAGGGTACGCTAGCGGAGTAGTGCATACACAAAAGTGAGTGAAGGGGAAATCTTTTCACCCGTCGGGCCAGTGGAACACAAATCTCAGCCATTGACAGCTTACACAGGGTTGGGTTGAAGTGCACAGGGGCATGACCGGCATGGATACATAGGTGGGCAGGCATGGTGCAAGGATGGGCAAGCTAGGTGCACAGGCTGGGCAGGCTCAGTGCAAAGGCTGGGCAGGCATAGTGCACAGGCTGGCTAGCTTGTGCGCGAGATGTACAGAAAAGGGCGTGTGGAGCAACAGGTAGGGACGCGAGCAGTAGCAATAGGCAGGCGCTCGAGCAGCAATAGGCGGGGGCACGTGTAGCAACAGGCTGGGGCGCTTGCAACAGCAGGCAGGGGCGTATACAGCAGTAGGCGGGGGCATATGCAACAGCAGGTGGGGGCACGTGCAGCAGTAGGCGAGGGTATGTGTAGCAACAAGTGGGGGCGCATGCAACAACAGGCAGGGGTGTGTGCAGCAGCAGGCAGGGGCATGCACAGGATTGTGCATGGGGCTACTGGCTAGCAAGCCAACGCTTGTAGCATGCAGCAGCAGGTAGGGGCGCACACAGGGCTGTGCATGGAGCTGCTGGCTAGCAGGCCAATGCACATAGCATGCATGTGGGTAGGCCTGCTGGCCAACATGTGCAGCGCACGTACGAATATGGAATTTTCTTATAACGACTGGGGAGATCTGACGGTCTAATTTTGACGTGCCATATATCATCGGAATCGTATTTCTGAGTACTATCCATCCGTACGGTCATCATGACATGATTCCTTTGTATATAAAAAGTCAAAATTAGACCCTCTTCTCTCCTACTGGGGGTTTCCAGGGTTTTCAAGTAGGGGATGAATTTGAGGTGTTTGGGTAGGTGGGGAATTTTTTTCAGGTTTTCAGCAGGTTTGCCAGTGTGCGCGGCATACTTACGGAAAAATATAATTTTTTGAGGTCGATTGTGGGAGATCCGACAGTCTGATTTTGACGTGCCATATATCGTCGGAATTGTATTTTCGAGTACTATCCATCTGTAAGGTCATATTGACCGGATTCCTTAGTATATAAAAAGTCAAAATTGGACCCTCTTCTTTCCCGCACAGGGTTTTCAGGGTTTTTAGGTAGGGGATGTTTCTAGGTTTCTTAGTAAATCATCATCTCTATTAATCGAAAGTCAAAAATTGCATTCAAGATCCACATCTCATCATAGCCGGAGGAGGGTGACAAAATTAGGTGTCTACAGAATGCCCTCTTTGGCCGAGATTTGTGCCAATGGCTGAAGGGAAAATAAAAGAACGACCACATTTTGTCACCCAAAGCATGTACTGCCATCATCTTGCTCATTAATGATGGAGTTGGACAATGCAATAGATAATATCTTTCTACTACTTTCGAGTTTTATGACTTACCTGGGCTACCGATTGTAGGAAAGAAATTTGCTACTCTTCCAATCCTACAAAAAATGTAAGTACTTTGACTTTTTCTTAGCTGGGCTTTACAAGTGCCAGTTCGGGGAATTTGGTCTCCAAGTTGGGTTTTTTTGAACCAATCTGGACTATCTGGGACCAATGGTTACAAGAGAGGAATTCGTTACTCTTCCAATCTTATAATAGGCAAAAACATTTGATTCTTAGATTTTCCTTAATTGGATTTCGCACGTGCCAAGTCAGGGAATTTGGTCTATGAGATCGGATCACTTGGAGCCGATACAAAGAGATTGGGTTGCCTAGGGCCGGGTAAATGCAATTAGGCCACTTGGGGCTAGGTTAATGAAATTGGACCACCTGAGGCCGGGAAATTGAAATTGGGCCACCTAGGGCCAGGTCAATGAAATTTTTTCTTTTCTTAATTTTTTTCTTCTTGATTTCTTGATTCTTGGTTCTTTGATTTAGAATCTTTCTTTTTTCTTTTGATTTAGGATCTTGTTTTGAACCTTGCTTTTACCATTGATCTTGCATTTTTACTTTTGACTTTGAATTTCTTCTTTCCATGTGATATAATTTTCACCTACCACATGAATTTTAATTTTGCTTTCCCTTTGATTTTTACCTTCTACTTCCATGTGATATAATTTCCACTTACCACATGAATGTGAGTTTTACCTTCATTTTTATTTTTACTTTCCATTTTCATGTGAATTTGAATTTTCAACTGCTACATGAATTTTTACCTTCTCTTTGATTTTTATTTTCCATGTGACATAACTTACAACTACAACAAAAATAATTTTGAACTTAGTATTTGGTGGTAAGAATCTTCGATTTTCACCTTGGGATTGGAATCTAAATTTTTTTTTTTGAAAAACGAATTTTTTTACCCATAAAATGGTCCCCCCCCCTCCTTTGTTTATTCCTCATTCTAACTTTTCTGAGTGGGGAACAATTTGTAAGTGAGTGAGTTCAGGTTTTTGGAATCTTCTCAAAGATCCGAACCATTTTGCCTTTTCCCGGGTTTCTTCAATTTTTTTCTGAAAATCTTCAGGTTTTCCTTGAAGTTCTTCATCTTTCTCTTGAAGATCTTCATAGTTCTTGAGGAAGGAGTTATTTGAAGAATTTAACATCCTTGTGGGCTTTTGTGCAAATTGAAAAACTTCTTGGGGGTTTTTTATGATTTTGAAAAATATGGTTGAAAAAAAAAAAAAGAGAAAGACTTGTGGAGAAATTCAGCTAGAGGGTTGTGGTTGTTCTTCCCAAAGGGATGAGGGCCTGGCCGATTGGTACTCCAGACAGACTCTCCATAATAGTTGGAACCACATCTGCAACTCCATATGGGGTTCTGGGTAAGTCTTTACATGTCATTGATTATTTTGGTCATCTTTATTTTTGTTTTGTTCCCTTTACTATCTTTTATTTTTATGTTGTTTTTGTTTTTGTTTTGTTTTTTTTTTAATATATATATTCTTTATTTCCATTAGCATGAAGGGAGGAAACCACCTACCTTGGCCCTATATGGCCATCCGAATATGGGTCGGTCATGGTACAGGATACTCCTCGTAGAGTGAAGGAGATGGTTGATTCATCATGCCTATGCCAGTTAGTCCTTATAGAGACCCAGAAATTCAATCCGGCACTAGTATGGGCCATGATGGAGCGATAGTGGCCTAGTACTCACACATTTCATCTTCCTGTTGGTGAGATCACCATCACGCCTCTATGCTTCTACGCTTTGACGAGCGTTCCATTTGGAGGTAGACCCATGACCCTTCCCGAGACTCTGACAGGCAGAGAGTTTGCGGACCTGACAAGTCTTACCATTGTGGTTGATCACACACATATCCGTCTTGGGGAGATCAATGCACGATGGTGGAGAACCGGCCTGTGGGCAAACCCTGGCAACATTGCACAAGTGACCCGTTCTTTCTTGTTGTTTGTTGTAGGTCAACATCTTTTTAGTGACCTCCGAGGGAGAGTAGACATTCACCTAGTGTTCTTCTTCAAAGATCTTTAGGAGGTAGATTCTTGAGACTATGGTGGGGCCGCCTATGCATACCTCTTGCAGACCCTAGACCTATTGTCATATGGAGACCGAGGTCTCAAGGAAGCGGGCTACATCCTCTAGGTAATTTTCATTTTTATACCTATTTCTTTTCATTTATTTGGATTGCACTTTCTTACTTTGATCTTTTAAAATATCCTTGGTGCTTTGAGCATCTAGAGATTACAGCTCCCAGACTAAGGAATCCTCAGGCATTTTCCTTCACATAGCTACCAGGTGGGGAGATAGTTAGGTGCTCAGGGGCCGGTGCCATCCTCCAAGGACCATTGCTCATTCTCTTCTAAACGGTCTTACTGAGGTATGCCATATTTGACATTAAAATCCCTTTTTTCCTGTGTTGTACTTACTTTTCCTTGGATTTGCAGGTCACTTAGAGGCTGTTCCAGTCTCTTATATTTCCAGACTCTGACAAAGTTGTCTTAGCTAAATACTTATCTAAGAAATAGGTCCTGTTTCGAGGCATATGGGGCTATGTCTGGTACCTGGGAGAGAGAGTCATACCCCAATGGTATGATCTCCAGTCACGTCTCTCTCCCTGTCTTCCTCCACGTACCATGCATTGCCCAGAGATCATCCCTGCGAATGAGATTGAGAGTTTGGCTAATGGAGTATGGGATGACTCATTTCTCAACCGGGATAGGGACTATAGAGCCTTCCTAGAGGAGGAGACAATATGCACCCCTCTTGGCCCTGATGGTCCAATGGTATGTTGCCCTTTCTTGAGTATTTCTTTCATGCTTCAACTTCTTTTTGTTTTGGCCTTGATTGATGTTCTTTCAGGGGAGAACACGACGTGTAGATCCTTCTACTGTTTAGTCGTGCGTCAGTGCTGTTGATCCTTCACAAGTTGGACCCTTTACTAGTGTGGATGGGTCTCTCAGAATAGCCAACATCCCCTTCCATGGCTTCCCAACTTGGTGTTATCCCAATGCGGACAATCCTAGCCTCCCCCATCTTTTGGAGTGGAGAATAGATGTAGATGCTTCCCTTGGGCTACCTATTCCTTATGACTATGTGAGCATCTGATCATCCTTCAATTGACTTTTAACTTCCTTTGGCTGATATGCTCTTTCTCAGGTATCTCCGAAGGTCTATTCTGAGATCAAGAAGATGCATTATGGCTTATGCGAGCCGATGGTTGCCAAGGTATTTTCTACTTTCCTATTTTTTCATTTTGACCTTCTTCTTTCATTAGTCTTCTTCTTGATCCTTTCCTATATTCCTTAGGATAGAAGGATTGTCGCCTTGGAGAGCCAAGTCAGCTCCTACGAGCAAGAAATTGCACAACAAGATGCATTGATTCAGGATATGACACAGAGGTTGGAGTAGACTGGACTAGCATCTGCAAATTCCCTGTATTCCCTGAGGGTGATTCCGAGTATGGTTCAGATGATGAATTTACTTCTTAGGGACCTGTTCCTGTAGTTCCAGTAAGTGTAAACACATATATATTTTTTCTTTTTTCTTTTTTCCTCCCCCTTGTTTGTTCATCATTTTATTTTGGCATCTTATGAATGAAAACCTATCTTCGGTACAAAGAAAATCTTTTTTTTTTTGTTTGAAATGTTTAAGCATAATCAATTCCACAAATCAAGTCATAATTAGAATAATCAGGATAACACAAAAACCCAAATACTCTCTCATTCTATTACCAAGTGAATTATATAAAAGGGGAACAATTTTCCTACCATAGACAGGATAGGTAAGTAACAAGGTGGGGAGACAACTCTTGAGGTGGGTGAAATTTCACTAACTCTTTTGGGTCCATCACCTCGAGCCCATATTGTTAGTCGATGTAGTAGGAAATAAAAAGATGTGTGAGTCAATCCCATTAACCTGACGTAATTGTAGCCAGGGCTCTTCACCAGAAAATCTTCTTGTGGCCTCCCTAGGCATTTTCATACAATATCTTGCACAGTCCTTTCCTGCAGGTACTCCTCCCACTCAATGATAAGGTTGAATTCTAGAACTTCCCTCTTATCCTGATAGCAAAGAGCTCCGAGTGGGCTTTCTTTTAATGGCTTAGTTAACTTCATTTTCTTGAGGAGCCAAATTTAAAAAATAGCAAGACTCCCTTGATAATGATATAATCCAAATCTATGGCCATGGCTCATGTCATCGAATCCGTTGAATGTTTCTGCAAGCACTGTAGAGATGATGTCACTTCCTTTCTTCAACTGTTTTACCGCCTCAATCAGAATGGGCGGTGCACCATGCCTAGGAGTTCGGAGAACATAGCGAGCTATTATGCAAAGTAAATAAACATCCTATGATCTCTATTGATGGATTCCTCCCATTGGTAGAAATTGGACAAAGATCTGGGCCACCTTTAGAATGTCAATCTTCCCATACCTGAAAAACTGCTTCACTTCCTATTCTTTCGATCCAAAGAAATCCTGAATTTCCTTTGAGTAAACTTTCTTCAAATATGATTAGAATAACCTACCTTTAGATGGAGATAGCATGCAAACTCGAAATTCCTCAAGAGTTGGGGAGATATTTACTAATCAAAACCAAAATACATGTAAATTGGCATCCCAATGTTAAGGCACCTGCCAGAGCAATTGGTGATGTAATTTCACACACCTAATCCAATTAAGAAATGACACATTCATGGATTCCAACAATCCTGGCGCCCTCATGTTCATATCTAAGGTCCTTTCCTCAATGTCTCATCCAATGAGCTCATGTCTTTCCTGAAACCATCACAAACAAAGGAGATATGATTATTTTTCAAAGCATTACTCATTAGCTGATGACTAAAACAAGCCTTTACCACTGTTACATCAAACTTTTTTTTTTTTACTAATCAAGGATGGGGAATAAACTGGCCTTGATAAACCGGTGTTGGGTGGCGGTTTTCTTTTAGGGGATAGAATCTTTAATAAGAGTTTGACGGACCATAGGTGAATGATAGATACCTAATGGCCTTGGATTCCAAATGGTGAATCTTAGGGAATAGAATCTTGGATAAGAATTGACAGACTACTAGGCGAATGAAAGATTCCTAATGGACTTATTGGGGGATAAAAACTATGATGATCTTTTAAGATACTTTGATTATTAATTGAGGAACCAATTTAGTGCCTTTAGATGGTTGAAACTGCAGTTGCACATGTCAAGTTGCCTACGTATCCCTCAAAAGGAATAAGGTCTAACGTAGTTCAGGTTGTTCATCTTTTTACATATAATATTTCTTGAGTTGATCCATATTGATTAGTCTGGATATTTTTTTACCATTGTGGTCTATGAGGTTCACGGCTTTACCTAGTAAAATCTCTTTAACAGTGAAAGGGCCACTCCAGTTGGGACTGAATTTTCCTCTTGGGTTATGAATTGGTGCTCTTTGTTCTCGAAGAACAAGCTCACCCTCCTCTATGTCGCGGGGCTTCACATTCTTGTTAAAGGCCCTGGCCATTTTCAGTTGATATTTCTTTAGATTATCCATAGCTTTCATACACCTTTCATCAAGAAAATTAAGCTTGTCATGTTTGGCCTTCACCCACTCTCCTTCAGGTAGCTGACTATCAAGAAGCACCCTTAGGGATGGTACCAAGATTTCTACGAGTAGAACTCCCTCAACCCCATATACCAAAGAGGAAGGGATTGCCCCATTCGAGGATCATACAGAAGTCTGATATGCCCATAAGGCAAGGGATAACTTATCAGCCCAATCCTTGTGTGTTTTTACCATTTTTTGCAGGATGACTTTGACGTTTTTGTTGGCTGCTTCTACTGTCCCTTTTGATACTGAACTTTGTGCATATTTTTTTGATCTTACCTTAGAAATGGGATCCTTTATATGATATCAATTCTTGAGGTACTCCATATCGAGAGATGATATTTTCTTGAATGAATTTGGCTACCTTGGTAGACATGAGGACCATATATGACTGAGCTTTTACCCATTTGGTGAAATAATTAATGGCTACTAGGATGAATTCATGACCATTAGATGCTTTGGGGTTGATCTTTCCAATGATATCGATGCCCCAAGTGGAGAACAACCAAGGTGAACTGAGCGAATGCAACTCTATTGGTGGGATATGTATGATGTTAGCAAATATCTGACATTTGTGGCATTTCTTGACGAAGTCCACACAATCTGCTTCCATTGTGTTCCAATAATATCCCATCCCCAATAATATCTCAGCCTGAGGATCTTCTTAGATAACTTGGCATTCATGTGGGGTCCATAAAGACCTTCATGAATTTTCTCCAGGTGGTTGCGGCTTACCCCTCATCCACATACAACAACTATATTTCATCATAGGATTTCTTGTATAATAAATCCTCTTGAAGAATAAACTAGGTGGCATATCTCCTTATAAATTTCTTTTCTCTTTCAGTTGCTTCTATTGGGTAATTCCTTTCCCTGATGAAATCCACTATGTGAGTGAACCAAGACCGACCATCCATAGTGATAGAGTTTACTGAATTCTAATAAATGGGTCTGCTTCTTTGTTCCACCAAGAATGGTCGAACCCTAGTCATAGGGTTACATTCTACTATAGAAGCTAAGGTTACAAGGGCATCAGCAAACTTGTTGTTATCTCTCTGGAAGTATTCAAACGAGATCTTCTTAAAGTGTTCAACCACCTCTCCCAGATGTTCTTGATATGGCTTCAACTTTTCATCTCTGGTCTTTCATTTTTTGTGGGGTGGGCAACCAAATGATCATCTATGGCCTGCCCCTTGATAGATTTCTGAGTTACATAGGTGATGTCAAACTTTGATAGCAAAAGCAACCAACGGACCATCCTTCCCATTAGGGCTGGCTTCTCGAAGAGTTATTTGATAGGATCCATCCTTGAGATCAAGTGCATTGGATAGGAGACCATGTAGTGTCGTAACCTTTTCGTTGCCCAAATCAACATAGCACAAGTTCTTTCTAAAGATGTATACCGTGTCTCATATTCTAGGAACTTCTTACTAAGGTAGTATATGGCATGCTCTGCCCCTTCTTTCGTCTCTTTTTATGCTAGCAAAGAGCCCATGGAATATTCTCTCACAGATAAGTACAAGAGAAGTGGTTCACCTTCCACCAACAGTGTCAATACTGGTGGGTTTAAGAGGTATCCTTTGATTTTGTTAAAAGCTTGTTAGCATTGGTCATTCCATTCTGTGGGCTAATCCTTCTTCAGTAGCTTGAAAATCGGTTCACAGATGGTTGTCAACTGAGCTATGAATCTGCTAATATGCTGGATGTGATCCAAAAATCCTCGTATTTGCTTCTCAGTCTGAGGTGTAGGCATTTCTTGAATTGCCTTGATCTTGATAGGGTCGACTTCAATGCCTCTTTCACTCACCAAGAAACCTAACAACTTTCCTGTTGTTGCCCCAAATACACACTTTTGAGGATTTAACTTTAGCTGATACTTCTTGATTCTTTCAAAGAATCACCTTAGAATGGGAATATGCCCCTGCCGATCTTGTGACTTTATTATCATGTCATCCACATAGACTTTTACATCTTTGTTCATTATATCATGCAATATGGCAGTAGTTGCTCTCTGATAAGTTGCTCTGATGTTCTTCAGTCCAAAAGGCATCACCTTGTAACAATAGGTTCCCCATAGAGTGGTGAAGGCTGTCTTCTCATAATCCTCTGGGTGCATGTTTGTTTAGTTATATCTCGAGAATCTATCCATAAATGATAACAAACCGTGCCCCACCGTGTTATCCACCAATACATCAATGTGAGGTAATGGGAAGTCATCTTTAAGGCTTACTTTGTTAAGATCACGGAAGTCCACACACATTCATACCTTGCCCTCTTTCTTTGGTTCTAGTACTACGTTGGCCAACCATTGGGGGAATTTCACCACTTGTAGAATCCCTACATTCCATTGCTTCACAACTTCATCTCTGATCTTCTCACTCCATTCTACTTTACCGATTTTGCCCCAGGGTAAGTCGGGAATCGATGTTGCACGATGTTGGGGTCGATATCAGGCATATCCTTAGAAGACCAAGCGAAGACCTCGACAAATTCCTTCAGAAGACAATTTTTATCTCTCGAAGTGGGTTTCGGATAAAAGGTGTCTCCTCATCTCTGATCTTCTCACTCCATTCTGTTTTTCTTCTTCATCATTAAGTGTAGTGCCAATTTTTATCTCTCGAAGACATTGGTCAGTTTCTAGATTAATAACCCGAGTATCCTCATGGATGGGTTGGGCTTTCTTTTGTTTGCATTGTTTTATTGATTCTTGATATTTATTAAAATCATCATCAAAAAAAGGAGGCAAGTCATACTCAAAATTAGAAATTTCATTCATGAAAGGAGTAACAGACTCGACATACAAGGACTTTGGACTCTCCTCGAGAGGGGAGGCCGATACGAAATCATAAACAATAGACTCAACTACAGACTTGATAATTGGCTTGATGCTTTTGCCAGGGGTATTCAGGCTGATTGACTTAATAGCATGAGCAAACTTAAAGTTTTCTCCAATGCTCTTCCAGTTCAGGAGCGGTTCAACAGCTCGATGGATGAGGAGGTGTGGCAAAGGGCCTTCTTCTCCTTCTAAAAAAATTACTGCTATTTCTTCAGTGGCGCAATGGTTCTTCTGGATAGGTGTCTGCTTCTTCACAAATACTAGCTGATCAACCTCGTGCTCTCAGAAGCCAAACTTTATGAGGGGGAAGATTGGTGGAGACTGCTCAATCCTCTTTCTATAAGGTCCATCTTTTCAAGCATGTTGAGGGATGCCATCCCAGTGCCTCGGTCACATTTTTTACCACCTTCACAGACCTTCCTGTTGCAGTTGATTTGGGCACAGTACATGTAAACCATCATTCTTTATGCTCTTCTTTGCTTTGTATATGCACTTCTTCCTCTGAAAGGACGAGGCTTGAGCTCATGTAGCTCTCGGGCTCTTGGCTCTTATAGGAGGGAGCAAATGTAGCTTTTCAAATCAATGGAAAGAGATAAACTCCAGGTGAGTCTTATCTTCTTTTCCCATTCTCTTTTTAGGAGGACTCTAGGACTTAGTGCCTCCTTCGATCGGATTAATGTTGTAGGGTTATCAGAGGAAGACCCAATCTCAATTCGTGCAATTTCTACTGTCCCGGTGATGCAACTATCTTGATCACTTTCTTGGACTAGAATTTACTATTGTTCTACTTCATGAGTCACCCAGTCGAATTCGTCTTGGAAAAATACTTCAAATCCCAGTTGCATCTTTGTGATGGTTTCATCAAATCATGGCTCCACATTTTCGCAAAAAGGAAAATCCTCTCCTTCTTTTACAAAATACCCATTGAGATTAGGGTAGTAAGAGATAGAGATCTTCCTAGTCATCCTTAGCACTTTTTGTCCCTTGGTGGTCGGAGGAGTGTACCCGAGACTATTCTTTCCTTTGTTTACTATCAAACTAGGCTGCTTCGGAACTCCTTGGTGATATTTCTCTAGCCCCATGCTAGGAAAATATTATATATTCTTCATCATCTGATTCACTGGCAGACTCCAGATGGCTTCATAGTTAGTTAGGATTTTCTCCTTTAGAACTTCTTTAGCAATGGCTGCACAAGTTGCATCTAATTTAAAACCACTTAGTTAAACTTTCTAGTCTTGTTTTTCTCTATTTTCAATATTGGCCAAGGTGTTAACCACCTCAGGATCCCCGGCTACTATGATCACCTTTCCTTCATGAATGAACTTCATTTTTTGATGGAGACTAGAGGACACTGCCTTTGCATGATGTAACTAAGGCCTTCCCAAGAGCATGTTAAAAGTTGTCGGTATATCAATGACTTAGAAATCAATAACAAACTTCACCGGGCCAATCTTTACGGCAAGGATAAGGATGCTAAGGATCTTTCTCTTGGTATTATCATATGCCCGTATGGTTTGGGTAGTCAACCTCATTTCTTCCAGGTTGATGCCAATACTCTTCGTCGATCTCAAAGGTAGCACATTCAAAGCGGACCCATTGTCAACAAGAACCTGGGGAACCACCTTATCAAGGCATTCTACCGTGATGTGGAGAGATCGATTGTGTTGGACCCTTTTGGGAAGCTCTAAATATGAGAACATCAAAGATTGCACCGCATATGTCGCCCCTACTATATGTGAGAGATGTGTTGGATTTATCTCAATTGGCACTTGTACATTGGTGAGGGACTTCAAAACCGTTTCACGGTGTGGGGGAGGCCATCAGTAGTCCCCAAATTGAGATATTAGCCTACGACATCTTGAGTTGAGCCAAGACTGGGTTCTCTGGTTCTTTCTTCAAGCTGCTGGTTCCGGCCTTACTAGTCCTTAACTGTTTTACTGCTAGAGCCTTGCCCTTGTAGTCTCTTCCACTTCGGGTCTCCATCACATTGATAGGTTTCTTCACAATGATCTCTGTGGGATAGCAATCTTCATCATTGCTATTTGTTATAGAGATTATACCTACCATGGGATCATCCTCTTCTTCTGATTCTCCCTCCCTACTAGGGGTGGGGAGTCGAGGTCCTCCATAAATATCCTCAGTCCTGGCTCGTAACTTTTTGACTGCATTAAAAAGTTGTTGGAATACGGCATCTACTGCCTCTATGAATGTGTCATCTGGCCGTATTTCCTCCAAATCATTCAGATACTCATGGTAGTAACGATTTCTGATATTTACTTCACCCAGCATATTGTCAATTTCTTCTACTCTTTCTTACATCCTCAATGTGTTAGAGTACACTTTACATAGCTTTTCTTCCATTTCTAATGTGGAGTCCCATTTGTCCATGTAAACTTGTGTTGGCTCTCCAAATTCCTCATCATTTTTTGAATCCGATGTAGAATCATCTCCTCCCATGTAGAGGGAAGACTGAATGCCACTTGTTAGATCAACTATTGGGTCATCACCACCGATAGCATAGATTGAGAAATATGCCTGGTGATCTGGTGAATAATATTCCGACTCATCATCATTATCATTGTACCAAGGCCTTTAGTAGTCATCTCAGTCCGGATACTATCATCCCCTTGAGAATCAGAGTCATCTCCATCGTTCTCACCCTCATTCTCATCCTCCTCGTCATCATCATCATCCTCTTCTTCACTAATTTTCCTCTCACTTGGCTCTTCATCAAACTCCTCTTGACCATCAAATTCTCCTACATCCAAATGCTCGTAGTATTTAGAGCGTATAGATCGAAAGATTTCCACAGGGTTAGACTTGAAATCATTGGCTCGAAGTGGGATCAGACCTGATTCATCGTCCTCTGTGTCACTCCCTATATGGATTAGGGAGGTGTACTCTTTAATCTGTTCCCCTATGGCCAATGTGGTTATTGTTCTGAGAAGATCATCTGTAATCTCTTTAATCACCTCTGGATTATCCTTTGGAGATACAGTGGATTGAATTAGGAAAGTGGGATCACCCTCCTGGTTTTCTCCCAATGCATTCACTGACCCTATTGGTGAAGTTATCTTTGGGGAGTCCAGTAGTGCAAGCATATCCTTCCAATCGTACCCGTCTGTCCATCCTTCTTTTGGGTTCTATACCGAACCTTGAGAATGGGATTGGTATGAGGGTGATGAGGGGTATGAAGCAGGATGGTATAAAGATGATGTAATATGAGAGGTAGGATATAAAGATTGGAGGTGACAGGATAAGGAAATTTCTCCTCCTTGATGATGGGGTGAAGATTGATGATATGGCGGAGGTTGGTAATATGGTAAAGGTGGGAGATATGATGGAGGTTGGTAATATGGTAAGATGGATTCTTCTATTGATGAGGAAGGATGAACATTGGGAGTCCGATCTACTGATTCTTCTTCTGATGGCTCTCTTCTAGATGTGGTAAGCATAATATTCATGGTCCCTATACCAAGCTGGAGGAGGGTTGCTGATCACTCTTAAAACCACTATCCCTAGCAATCCTTATTTCTTTAACTTCTCATACATCACTATCACAGGCATTCCCACTGCTTTCTTGGATGAGGGGCCTTCTGGCAAGGTGCATCTGCTTGTATTACAAATGGTTGTGAAGAAGTGGCTGGTGAGACTAACTGCTGAATTGTGCCTACCACATTAGTTTTCGGACCCTTTTCACGTCAGACTTTGGTGTTCTTCCTTGCATCTTGGGAGGATCCTTGATACTGAGCTTCCCTTAGGATTCTATTTTTCACACTTATGCCGGTGGCTATTAGGGCATCAAAAGTTTATAAATGTTGATAGTGGAGGACATCATAATAAGGCTTTGAGAAGTTCTCTATCAACACCTCCACTTGCTCTACTTCTGAAGGCCGATCTACCATCTTGGCAGCCTTATCCCTGAACCTCATCAAGAAGGTGGTGAATCCTTCTCTAGGTTGCTGTCTCAATGTCTCAAGCTCCTAATGTTTCACATCCACCTCGGTATTGTATGAGTACTACTTATTGAAGGCTTTCACCACTGTTGTCCAATTCTGAGTTTGGGATGACTCCAACTGGGTGACTCACCTTAATGCTAGTCCTGATAGGGTTAACATGAAGGCTTGCCCCATTTGGTTATCCGTAAGTTGCCACGACTTGATGATGCAAAGAAAAACTTTGACGTGAGCTTTGGGGTCTCATGACCCATCAAACCTGTTATTCTGCCACTTAAATTTCTTGGGGATCCTGACCCCAAAAAAGAAACTCATTTCATCTTAATCAACTATTTGGATTTTCAAACTCTTCCTCGTTCGGAGCATATTTTCCAATTTTTCTAACTGCTCCTTGACTTTTCTTTCTCTCTCCATTTCTGGAGGTTCCATCTAGACGTGTGCTGCAAATTCCTCTTCCTCATCTTCAATCACTACCCTGGGAGGAGGGACCCTGGAGTAGGTTCCTCATTAACCATTTGGATGGGTAGGTGATACTCCTCTCTGACCTGTTGGCCTAACTTGCTCTGGTTCTCTTGAGTCAACTCGAGAAGAGTTCCCGCGATGACCCATAGATCAGTTCTGATCTAACTCTCTAGTAACTTGTACTGGTTCAGCCCTGGGAGAGTTCTGAAGTGCATGTAATATCTGGGCTATTCCTCTCTTGACTTCAGCCATCTCTGTCTGCAAAGTCACTATAGGATGGACCCATGCTTGCTCGGGTGATTCAGGGTCATATAGATCCATGCTAACTGAGCTGTAATCACTTGGCAGTAGACAATCTTGGAGAGACGGCAGGGGTGATACTGGACTTAGACGAGTCAACCGATTATCCTGACATGTCCAATTGGACCGCAAAGAATACTTGAGGTTTGGAATTGTGCCTAAACCAAAAGTGATTTATTTTAAGATTCTTGAATTTTCAATCCCTTGTTGACACATCCACTAGATTAATAACCAATCATCCATCCAAAGTTAGTCTGCTTAATGATAGGGAGTGGATAGGGGTTTATGCCCCTAGTCCACTCAATGTCATAAGTGGGAGATTCATACAAATGGCTTATCAGAATATTCCCATAAGACATTTCATGTAATAAAGTCATGCTTTCTTTGCTCTTTTTCCCACTAGATGTCCTTCCTCTTGATTTTCTTGGGACTTCTCGGGACTTTATGTGACTCTAAGGAGATTGCCCCTGAGTCACGTATTTAGACATTTTTCCTAAGGAGGAGGGACACCTTTTATCCAAAACCCACTTAGAAAAGCAATTCTTTATGACGGGAATATAATGTAGGAAAATCCCTTTTCAAGACCACAAACAAGTTCTACAATTAGCTTGTAGTGCTCCTAGCTTCTCCATCTATTTTCTACATGATGCTAAGTATGCAGTGGATGCAATAGGACCAACAAGGCTTCCTTGATAGGATCTATATACACTAGATATGTGATCCTTTTGATACACTCGTAGGTACAAGATCAAGGGGTGACTTCCTTGCCCATTACTCTTAACTGCATACAAGGTTAAGTAACTAGCCACAGAGTGGTGGAACCGTGAGTGATTGTGTGCAAAAGTGTAATGTGAGAATACCATTATCCAATCTCAGAATATCATAAAGTGCAAGGACCTCCCCGAGGGTGCTGGCATAATTACGAACATCCTCACAGTTTAATAATACCCCACACCCTTGTATAGGAAGCGAGTATCATTGGTTCTCAGAGTACTCTCCATGGCATGTGCTGATCTCCCCGAAGGTACAGGCATGACAGGGAGTCCCTCACCAAATGATTTCACCTATAGCACTATGCATGATATGGTTAGCAAATATAATTACAAATATGGGGTTAACCAAACATGTTTTCAAACAAATATAGTGGAAAATGTTCTTGTATTTAAAGGTAGCATCTAGTATCAGAAGCTTGACATTTATCCCCAGTGGAGTTGCCACTATGAAGGTAGTGGCCAGAAGATGTGTAATGCGTTCCTCCCTTGTGGGGGGGGGGAGAAAAGGCTTGCATTGATTCTTCTCTCTTTTTCTTCCATGAGGGAGGGGTGTGTGGTGTGTGCTTACCCTACGGGCCACACATAGGATAATTTTGTAAGAGTGTAAAGTTCGTCATTCGAGACAGGGCTTTGATAATGGTCCAATACAGAGATCGAGATCATACAAAAAGGTTTAGAGTCGCCACCTAGGATTATGAGGCTAGGACTCAGGGTGGGCCCAATTCCTAAGAAAAGGGCTTGATAATTGGTCTGGTTCAGAGATTTAGGACAAGTGTCAGGTTGTAAAATTGGGAAGGCGTTAGGCACCCAATCTACCCGATTCAATCGGTTTTCCTACTAGATGCTTAAGAACGAACATTTTTCACAATTATTCCTATTCCACATGTATGGCTAAGCTCTCACATATATATACATTAAACGAATTTAAACAACTATATACACTAAAAACATAGTCAATATAAAGTCTACATGATGACAATTTGGTTAAGAAACTATACTAAACTTAACCCTTGTTTTGGGCCAAGAGGGGTGGGCCCCTGATTAGTACCAGCTTGGATTGTCTTTCGGATTCTCCTGGCTCAGGGGAAGATTGTCTTGACCTCCAATTTCATTTCTCGAGAGATGTTGATAATGATGATATTCGGACAGAGTTTCAGCTAGGGAAGGCTATTTTCATATTTGGATTCAGACAGAGCTTCGGCTAGGGAAGGCTATTTTTGGATTTGGATTCGGATAGGGCTTCAGCTAAGGAAGGCTATTTCTGGGCTTAGGATGAGGTGGCACTCTGATAGAGCTTCCATTGGGGATAAGCTATGGGAGGGCTAGGCTGAGGTGGCACTTTGGCAGAGCTTCTGCAGGGAATAGCTATTTCTTGAAAGATTGCATGGTCACTCGGACAGGGCTTCTGCTAGGAACTACTATTTTTGGAAAGAAATAGATTGACCTAAAAATAGATTAAAGATCCCCAAAGCCCCGAAGAACATTTTGAAGATCTGAACAGAACTTCGAATCTTGACGAAGATCTCTTTGTAGACCCAAAGAACCTCGGGGGGAGGGATTTCTACTTCTGGTAAAAACCAAGAACACTCAGAGGGGGAGAATAAGAACATACTATTTTTTGTAAAAAAATAGATTGGACTAAAAACTTAGATTGAAGATCTTCAAAGTCCTGAAGAACACTTTGAAGATTCGAACAAGATTTCGGATCTTGACGAAGATCGCTCCGAATACCAGAAGAAACTCAAAGGGGGCAGGGAAGAGGAGAAGGGGTAGAGCTTCACTGTCTAAGGGTGGTTGTGATCTTGGTCTTGGTCCTCCAAATCCAAAGGAAAGGGAGATTTATAAGATTTTCAGGCCAATAGGGAGGAGAGAGAATTTTTAACCAATGGGTAAAAAGTGGATTTTTGGACTAATGGGAGGAGAGAATTTTTAACCAATGGGTAAAAAGTGGGTTTTTGGGTTTATGGGAGGAGAGAGAATTTTGAGAATTTTTAACTAATGGGTAAAAAGTGAGTTTTGGGGTTAACAGGAGGAGAGAGAATTTTTAGCCAATAGGGGCAAAAAGTGAGCTTTTGGACTAATAGGAGTTTATGGCGTAGGGTATGCTAGCGGAGTAGTGCATACATGAAAGTGGGTGAAGAGAAAATCACTTCACTCATCGAGCCAGTGGAACATAAATCCCGGCCATTGATAGCGGCATACAGGGTTTGGTTGAAGTGCACGGGGCATGACCGGCATGGATACATGGGTGGGCAAGCATGGTGCAAGGATGAGCAAGCAAGGTGTATAGGCTAGGCATGCATGGTGCATAGGCTGAGCAAGCACAGTGCACGGGCTGGCCTGCAGTAGTAGGCAGGGGTGTGTGCAGCAGCAGGTGGGGGTGCATGCAGAAGTAGGCTTTTGAGCGTGCAGCAGCAATTGGGGGCTTACGCAAGGCTATTCGTGGGGCTGCTGGCTGGCAGGCCAGTGTGTGTAACATACATGCAAGCTGGACTGCTGGCCAGCACATGCAAGATACATGCAGGAAGGTCTGCTGGCCAGCTATCGCAGCTCATGTGCAAACATGGAATTTTTTGGTGACGATTACGGGAGATCTGATGATCCGATTTTGATGTGTCATATATCATAGGATTCATATTTCTGAGTATTATCCATCCGTACGGTCATCTTTATCAGATTTCTTTGTATATAAAAAGTTAAAATTTAACCCTCTTTTTTCCAGTACCGAGGTTTCTAGGGTTTTCAAGTAGGGGATGAATTTGGGGTGTTTGGGTGGGTGGGGAATTTTTCTAGGTTTCCAGCAGTCTTACTAGTGTGTGCGGCATATGTATGAGAAAATATAATTTTTTGAGGACGATTGCGGGAGATTCAACAATCCAATTTTGATGTGCCATATATTGTCGGAATTGTATTTTCGAGTACTATCCATCTATATGATCATCTTGACCGGATTCATTCTTATATAAAAAGTCAAAATTGGACCCTCTTCTTTACCGCACAGGATTTCTAGGGTTTTTAGGTAGGGGATGTTTCCAGGTTTTCTTAGTCAATCATCATCTCTGTGGATCAGAAGTCGAAAGTCACACCCAAGATCCGCATCTCATCATAGTCAGAGGAGGGTGACAAAATTAGGTGTCTACAAGATCTAGTCCCTAGGCCAGTTGACGAGAATGTGATTGGCACCAAATGGGTTTTTAGAAACAAACTCAATAAAGATGGTTAAGTGGTGAAGAACAAAGTAAGACTTATATGCAAGGGGTATGAAGTGGAATGCATTGATTTTAAGAAACTTTTACTCCAATGGCAAGACTTAAGGCTATCAGAATGTTCTTGGATTTATCAATGTACAAGGGATTCAAGGTCTATCAGATGAATGTTAGATCAGCTTTTTTGAATGGAAATTTGGAAGAGGAGGTTTACATAGAGAAACCTAATGGGTTTCAACTTAGTGTGGAACCCACTCTTTTGTGCATATTGAATAAAGCCTTGTATGGTTTGAAACAAACTCCAAGGGCATGGAACCTTAGATTTGACTCCTACTTGTGTAATTTGGGTTTCAAGAAATGCCTAGTGGATAACAATTTCTACATCAAAACTGAAGAAAGCAGTTGTGGTGGTTGTGTATGTAGATGATATAATCTTTGGGGTTCACAAGGATGAGTCGTGCAGAGATTTTGTAATAAGGATGCAAAATGAGTTTAAGATGTCCATTGTTAGGTGAACTATCATTTTTATTGGTTTTGATGATCAGTAAAAAAAAAAAATGTATATTTATATATCTCAGTCCAAGTATGTGAGGGAGATATTAAAGAGATTCACCATAGAGGATTGCAAGCCGTTAGTACACTTATGATGACTAGATATAAGTTGAGCAAGGAAGATGACTCTCCATCAATTGACCACATCTCGTACATATTAATAATTGGTAGCTTGTTGTATTTGACAGCTAATAGGCCAGACATCTTACAAGTTGGGTGTATGGTAGCAAAAGTCTAAGTAGGACCAAAGGAGACACACGTGGCAGCAGTGAAGAGAATTTTCAGATACTTGAAGGAGACCAATGAGTATGGTTTATGGTATCTAAAAGTTAAGAGCTTCATTTTGTTAGCTTTCTCATATGCAGTTTGGGCAGGATGTGTGGATGACAAGAAGAGAACTAGTGGTGGTGCATTCTACTTGGGGAGCAGCTTGGTGGCTTTGCACTGTAGGAAACAAGATTCAGCTTCTTTTTCAATAGCAAAGGCAGAGTACATTGCAACTACATCCTGTTGTCCACAAGTATTATGGATGAAGCAGATGTTAAAGGATCCAAATGTGGATATTAGGCAAACAGTGCCACTGTATTGTGATAATACAAGTTCAATCAACATTTTCAAGAACCCAGTAATGCATTTAAGAACAAATCATATCGTTATCCAATATCATTTCTTAAGAGATAAGGTCATGGAAGGTGAAGTTAGGATGTAGTTTGTTCCCACAGTAGAGTAGTTGGCTGAGATCTTCTGTAAATCGCTTCCCAAATAGCAATTTGAGTTCCTCAGATAGAAGCTAGGAGTGGTGGTTCATCCTAAGGGTGAAACAGCGCTGGATTGGTCTGGATTTCCTAAAAACCCAACCCAATCCTAGGTCTCCAAAACTCAACCCAAGCCCAACCTAACCCTGTCAGGTTCACACTCAGGCCCAACCAGACAGAGCTCAGGGTTGGGCCGAGTTGACTCGAGCTGGTCCTTTTTTTTATTTTTTTGTTATTCTTTTTTTACAAAAGTGGTGGAAAAATATTAAGACTATGGCCAGCCCTTTTCTACCCCTAATCCATAAATTTGTAGCAAGCAAGCTTGTCAATTTGTTTATAAGATATACCTTTGAATCGCCTGGCATCACCACATCTCCCAGAAACTAGATAAGCCAAATTTTGGCTCAATTCTTAATGATTGCTATTGTATTTAAAGTTCATATAAATATATGACAGGAGACACAACGACAACCTATGTAAAGAAAAGGGGAGAAATAGTTTGGTCATTTGGTCATCTTAGCTCAATAGGTAAGAATATATGGCTTGTGTAACATGCAATGTGGGTTGAAGTCATACAGATAGCTATTGAACGCTTTTGTAACATATGATGTGGGCCTAGGGGAAGGGGAACACTACTACTAAACACAAATCATAGATCAGTGTTAAAATCGGGTTGGGATGGTTCGGGTTGACCCTCATAACTAGGTTAGACCGGGTTCGGGCCATCAAGGCCAACCTTACACCCTAGTTCATCCCAAGCACTAGGGGTATTGGGAGAAGGGGAGCAAGTTGCTTGATGTTGCTACCCATGTATTGGACTCAGGGGGAGTCTATAGTTCCACCCTTTGTACTTGTTTTCAAAGGGGGAGAGAGTACTCATCGGAGCTTTGGAGTGTACTGATGATAAAGTGGTTGCCAACAACTCCAAATGGAGAGATTGTTGTTTTATAATTGTTCTTGTTGGTAACCTCGGCCACATGATGGTGATGACGTGGCTAGTTTGGGTAACATGGTCAGAAGTGATGATGTGGTAGATTTCAACGTCTCTGACAAGATAACAATGTTGTATAATACATATGGAGTGGATTAATTCATCCATAATAGGTGGTGCGGGATTCGGGGTCAAAGCTTGTAAAGATGAATTCTAAAAGATGATTTCTTAATGAAAAAGAATTTAATTTATCCTATCCAACTGTTTGACATTTTAAAATGTAACCGCAAGCGTATGGTTGACCAAACGAATGTGTACTTGCAATTGAACATGTCCATCTTGCTTAGAATTTCATCTTCTTCATAATCATAAAAAGAAATATGACCTCTTTACGTGTAAAATTGGAGATATAGCCCGATGGTCCTTAAGGCCTTGAAAATATAAAATCTGCAAAAAGAGAGTAAAACCCAAGGTATCTCCATTCTAAGTATATAAAATGCATGTTTTACTACACTAGATTTCACACATAAATGTGCTGATCAGAATTCCTCCACACTTAGACTTTGCTAGTCCTTGAGCAAAACAAAAAGAAAAAGAATAAAAACAAAAAACCTAACTCACTTTCATAGGAATCATAGTTGAACTTAACATGTGTAATAAGCCTTTAAACCCCTAGGTCACCCCTAGTGGACGAGTTGTGTCTCGTGGGTGTTTGCAGTGAATATATACCTAAAATTTAGAATAAACAAATCCCAAACTTGGCTAAAGGTAAGGGCCATACCAATCCGGAGTAAAGATAATTCTTCTTACAAGGGACCCCCACACTTGAACTTTATTACCCTTTATCAATTTCAGGCACTAGCATATTTCTTAATTTGGAACTCACTTCGTCTCTTCCAAAACATCCTTATCTTAAGGCAAATCCACTTGTGAAGAAATAAGAAACCAATGACTAAGGCATTAGAGTGTTTTTTACCAAACATGTTACCTAGCATTAATGATATTTGTACATTTTTTTTCTCCTTTTTTTGCTTAATAAACTCTATTCTACTCCACTACTTTTGGCCTAAATGACATGGTGGAGCAAACACCAGACACCCAAATTACTATGTAGCTTCACTTTTTGCATATGCCTATAAAGACAATGATGCTAGAGTTCTTTTAAAAGTTTCCTCCCTATGAATTTCGATCAAGACACCATGCTTCCTGAAGCGCAATGCCCTGTCTAGTTCCAAGGGAATCAACTCTTATTCTTCTTTATACCGCATTTCACACTTCATTTAAAATTGTGCATTTATCAACTCATGTCAAATTAAAAAGAATGTCTCAACTCCAAATTAAAAGTACAAGGGACTCATAGACTTACATATGGTCCAACATCATAAAACAAGGGTCTCTTATTTTTCAAAAGAAAGTCCCATCTCAAGACATAGACTTGTTTCTTTCTTCTCAATAGGGTTTATATACGTTCAAAATGGATACCTTAATCAAAAATTTTATTTTCATACATCAAACAACTGAATGGTATGATTATTAGCTAAAAGCCAAAGTAGGATTTCATCCTTAGCAAACTCAAAAAAAAAAAGAAAAACAAACAAAACAAAGTGAAAAAAGTAAAAACTGGTTTCCCTCCCCCACAATTAAGTCATGCAATATCCTCAATGCATGAAAAGAATTAAAAGTGAAGACAATGCAAGTGGGTCATACCTAATTAAAAGTTAGTCATCAGTGTAAAGAGGTTCATGGAGATCCATGACCTCCACTACCAATTATAGGAAACTCGAGGAACAGTTTCAAATGCTAACCATTAACCTTCGAAATTACCCCTATTCCTGGATTTAGAATCTCCACAGTCCCATGGGGATATACATTATGGACAATAAACGGGCCATCCCATCGGGATCTAAGCTTACCAGAAAAAAGTTACAATCGAGAGTTGAACAATAAGATCTTATCACCAATTGTAAAAGATTTATGCAGAATGTGCTTATCATGGAAAGCTTTGGTCTTTTCCTAATCCTAGAACTTTCATAGGTATCATTCTTAAGTTCCTCCAACTCAGATTGTTGGAGCCTATGATGAATTCCCGCATAAGACAAATTAAAGTTGAGCTTCTTGATAGCCCAAAAGGCGTTATGCTCTAACTCAACTGGTAAGTGATAAGCTTTCCCATACACCAAACAGTAGGGAGACTAACCAAGGTAGATCTTGAATGCAGTCTGATGGGCCCACAGGACATCAATGAGCCTAAGGGACCAATTCTTATGGTTGGGATTAACAGTTTTCTCCAAGATTTGTTTAATCTACCTATTAGACACCTCTACTTGGCCATTAGTTTGGGGGTGATAAGGGGGTAAATAACTTATGGGTGATTCTATACTTTTTCATTAAGGCCTCAAAAGGTCGAATACAAAAATAAGTACCCCTATCACTAATTGTTGCATGTGGTGTACTAAAGTGGAAAAAAATGTTCTCTTTAAGAAACTGAACCACCACTTTGTGGTCATTAGATTTACAAAGTATGGCCTCTATCCATTTAGAAACGTAATTAATAGTCAAAAGTGTAAACAAATTCCCAAAGGAATTAGGAAATGGTCCCATGAAATTGATGCCCCATATATCAAAGATCTCAACTACCAAAATAAGGTTGAGGGGCATCATTTTCCTCTTATTGATTTGACCAAAAGACTGACAAGCGGGATAAGCCTTGTAAAAATCAAAAGCATCTCTAAAAAGAATAGGCCAATAAAATTCGCATTGGAGAACCTTTGCGGCAGTCTTCTTAGGTTCAAAGTGTCCACCACATACATAATCATGGCAAAAAGAGAGAATAGAATGTTGCTCATGATCAAGAACACATCGTTGAATAATCTGATCTGGACATATCTTAAACAAATAAGGATCATCCCAGAAAAAGTGCTTAACTTGATAATGAAACTTATACTTATCTTAGGTGGACCAATGATCCGGAGTCACACCTGAAAATAAGAAGTTGATAATGTCAGCAAACCATGGTTCACTGGAAATTATAAGTAACTGTTCATCTGGAAAGTTCTCATTGGCTGGAGAATCAACAATCAAGAAATTGGGAAGCTGGGATAAATGGTCTGTAACTAAGTTTTCAACTCATTTCTTATCCCTAATTTCTATATCAAACTCTTACAAAAGTAAAACCCACCTAATGAGACGGGATTTGGTCTTTCTTTTGAACTAGGTATCTAAGAGTAGAATGATCAGTATACACCACCACATGTGAACCAACTAAGTAAAATCGAAACTTTTCTAATACAAACACAACAGCTAAAAATTCTTTTTCAGTGGTTGTATAATTGAGTTGTACATCATTTAAGGTCCTACTAGCATAGTAAATGACAGTGGATAACTTATTAATCCTTTAACCCAAAACTGCTCCTATGGTAAAATCTGAAGCATCGCACATCAATTCAAAAGGTTCAGTCCAAACAGGTGATTAAACAATGGGTGCATTGGTCAACTCCTTTTTAAATTGTTTGAAGGATTCTAGGCACTCTTTAGAAAACTCAAAAGTTTGATCTTTGGCAAGTAATGAAGTGAGAGGTCGGGCTAACTGACTAAAGTTCTTAATAAACCTTCTGTAGAAGCCCACATGCTCTAGAAAAGACCGGATGTCCTTAACAGATTGAGGAGGTGGTAAATTATCAATTAAATCCACTTTGGCTCTATCTACCTTAATTCCCTCCTTAGATATTACATGGCCTAAAACAATATCAGATCTAACCATAAAATTGCATTTCTCCTAATTCAAAATCAAATTCTTAGATATGCACATTTTCAAAACTAGGGAAAGATGATGAAGACATTCAAAATAGGAATTCTCATGAATTAGAAAGTCATCCATAAATACTTCTAAAAATTTTTTGACCATGTCAGAAAAAAATGCTCATCATGCATCATTAGAACGTAGCAGGGGCATTGCAAAGCCCAAAGGGCATACGCCTGTAAGCAAATGTTTCATGTGGACATGTAAAAGTAGTCTTATGTTGGTCCTCTAAAGCAATTGAGATCTGGTTATAGCCAAAATATCCATCAAGAAAATAATAGTATTTATGTCCAGCTAACCTCTTTAACATCTGATCAATGAATGGCAATGGGAGGTGGTCTTTCGAGGTTGCCACATTAAGTTTTCTGTAGTCGATGCACACTCTCCACCCTAATTAGACACGGGTTAGAATTAGTTCATTATTGACATTGAAAACTACAGTCACCCCAGACTTCTTAGGCACTACATGAACTGGGTTTACCCATTGGCTGTCAAAAATAGTATAAATTATTTTATGATCCAAGAACTTTAGGACCTCTTTCTTAATGGCTTCCATCATCATTGGGTTAGCTGTTCTTTGGGGTTCCGTGGATGGTTTGAAATCCTCCATAAGATGTATATGATGTTGCATAATAGAAGGACTTATACCCTTGATATCAGCCATGGTCCAACCTAGGGTTTCCTTATTATCTTTTAACACTTTAAGTAACTCCTCTTCTTAGCTAGAAGTCAAATTTGAAGAAACTATTACAAGAAGAGTCTAGTCAGGCTCTAGGAAAGCATACTTCAAATTAGATGGCAACTCCTTAAGATCTAGCTCAGAGGGCTCAACTATGGAAGGTTTGGGAATGGAATTGGAAAGGGGTCCTAAGGAGTCCTAAGGGCTCCACAGGTGTGTGAAGACTCAAGACTTCAGAAAAAAAAAATTCACTATCATCATCCAACTCATTCATACACTCTTGAAATTCTGAATCAAAATCAATATCGAAGTTGGTAATTAAATCATCAGAAAAATCCAGAAAATCCTCAAGCATTTTCTTACCTATCCTAAAAATGTTAAACTCAACAGTTTGGTTGCCAAAAGATAACCTTAGGAAACCATTCTGATAGTTGATTAATGCATTACTAGTAGCCAAGAATGGTCTTCCTAAAATTATTCGGATCTCATCCTTGGTTGAGAAGGGCTTGGTATCTAACACAATAAAATCAATAGAAAAAATAAATTTCTCCACCTTTAGTAAGACATCCTCAACCATCCCTATAGGAATCTTAACAGACCTATCTGTCAACTGAAGAGTAGTTCCAGTGGCTTTCAATTCTCCAAATCTTAATTGCTTGTACACATGGTAAGGTAAAGGATTCACACTTACGCCAAGGTCAAGTAAGGTATGTCCAATGTATGTGTTGCCTATGACACAAGATATGGTAGGGTTCCCTGGATCCTTATACTTGGCTGCTATAGGCTGAGTAATTATGGAACTAATGTTACTTGCTGAGAACGCTTTTTTGGGCACACTAGTTATACGTTTGTGAGTACACAAATCTTTCAGTACCTTTGCATAGGCAGGGATCTAGGATATAACATCAAAAAGAGGGATATTTACTTTTACCTTTTTGAATACTTCTAACATTTTATCCATGGAAGCAATATTTTTTTTGTTTATCAAGCGATTAGAAAATGGGACAGGAGGAACATAAGGACTGTTAGGGATTTGCCCTTTTTTAGAAGAATCATTTTTTGTTTCCTCAACCAAATCACCTTTAATTTTAAAAGAATCTTTATGTTCATCGAACGAACCTGGAACAAGAGGTACACTTGTGTCCTCAACTGAATGAGAGTTAACAGGAGTAATAGATGGGGAAGATTTAAAAACGCTCTGTTGGTACTCTCTTCCACTCCTAAGGACATAAACAATATTACATTGGTTAGAGGGCCCTTTTGGGTCTAACCTTGTACTACATTCAGTGGTGCATTAGTTGGTGCTTGTGAACTAATAGGCTGATGATGCCTAGGGTTAGGCTTTGGTTGACTGGGTAAAGTTTCTTTCTCCCTCTTATACATAACTGAGATAACTTTGGTGAGTTCTCTCGTAAGATTTTGATGGCTTATCATGAGGAGGGCTATATTTTTTTTCAAGTCACTTATTCTACTTGCATCTCCAGTATTGGTAAACCCAGGGGATTGCTGGTAAGATGATAGGAGAGCAACCCTAGGAAAACTAGCCTAAGGTCCTACATTTAACCTAGAAAAAGTATTTTAGAAAAAAGATTGTTGTGCAAAGGGAGGCCTTTGGGGTCCAGGTTGACCTTGATTATGAAAATTGGAAGGCTCTGCTTGGAAAGTGGATATCCAAAAAATATCATTTTCCTCCTATGGTTCTTTCACTCTCTTGGGTTGATTCTCACACATGGGTTTTGTCAGCTAAGTCAAGTAAGAATTCCCATGCCTTTCCTTCATCTGTAAAGGATGTGAATCCCTCAGAGCACATAAATTCTATCAATTGTTTAGTTGGGTAATCAATACCCTCATAAATTATTTGACATAAATGCCATAAGTCTAGGTCATGGTGAGGGCATTCTTGGAGTAGATCCTTGAATCTCTCCATAAGTTTGGAAAATGACTCACTAGGCTTTTGCCTAAACTAAAAGATATCACTTCTAAGTTTATTGGTCTTGTGAGTTGGGAAAAACTTCTTAAGGAAGACAACTCTGAACTGTTCCCATGTGGTTATAGAATTTTTGGGTACCCCATACAATCACTTTTTAGCTTAGTCTTTTAATGCAACAGTGATAAACCTAAACTTAACAGCATCATCAAAAAGCCGTTGGATCTTAATTAGAACACATACATCTTCAGAGGTCAACCCATGGAAGTGGGGCAACATAGTGATGCATTGAGATTTGAGTTCAAAATTAATGCCCTGGGCTTGTGGTAGAACTATGCATGAAGGTTGGGCTGTTCTAGTAGGGTAGAACATATCTTTTAGAGATTTAGGTGAAGGGTTTTAATGTTGGTCTCCCATATTGAAAGATTTTAAAGAGAGCAAACGTATAGAGTCACTACTTGTTGGATCTCTTCTTTCTAACCGATTCTTAGTATTGCATACCCACCTAACACTCATGTAATAGAAAACTACACACAACTAGAGTAAGACAAGCACAAAAGAATGAATAGCAAAACTTTTGTTTTTGATTTTTTTTTGGCTTTTTGGGAGCTTACCGGTAGGGATCTGGGGTTGCTCAGGTTAATTCCTGAGGTACTGTCACAGGGCGAAACCTGTTTTTATCATACTATGAGGCATGACGACCTCCACCGATATAACTATTATTGCAAGTTGTTCTTCTCAGGAATTCAATAAAAGAAAAAGAAAAATAAAACAAAGCAAACAAAGCACTCTGATTTACCAAAAGAAAGTGAAAAATAACATGGAACTGTCTTCCCGACAACGGCACCAAAAACTTATTTGAGATTTTAAAATATAATCGCAAGCGTACGGTTGACCAAATGAATGTGCACTTATAATTGAACACATCCATCTTGCTCAGAATTTCATCCTCTTCGCAACCATGAAAAGAAATAGGACCTCTTTATATGTAAAATTAGAAATATAGTGTCTGATAGTCCTTAAAACCTTGAAAATATAAAACCTGCAAAAAGAGAATAAAACCCAAGGTAGCTCCATTCTAAATATGTAAAATACATGTTTTATTACACTAGATTTCACACATAAATGTGTTCATCATCAACACACTTGATTTTGTCCAGTTTTGATATCGTATGAAGAAGTTATGGCATCTACAGTGAAAAACTAGCTTATATGACAGTCGGGGGCAATTTCGACATTGAAGATGATTTTTTTGAAAAAATGTCCTCCATGTAACCTTACACAAAAAATTCAATCTTTCTAAGGCACTTAGTTTCATCACGTTTTGATTTCATATGAAAAAAGTTACAGCATCCAAAAGGTTTAGCAGTAATATGGTATTTTTACACGGTTGAGTCTGACAATCGGGCCTTCTGTAAAGTTGTAGAGCATAAAGTCACGGTTCCAATGCATTTCATTTCGTTTTGATCAAAAATCGTATGAGAAAGTTATACATAGTTTTGTGAAGATGGTCCAAAGAACCAAACCCTAAAATGCTCAAAAGCTCAAAAGCTCTCGATCAATGGGAATGTTTCTAGAAGTCAATGTTTGAAAGTGAGGGGTTGTGTGCAAATATTAGAAGAAAAGGGGCTTTTGTGTGGTTTAAAGATGTGTTAAGGTTACAATGCTATGCACATTCACAATAGAGGTGTTGAAGATGCAAATCGGACAGATTATATGATATCTAATTAAATCTACTTTTCGAGGTCCAAATCTAACAGCCATAAGGAGATCCAGCTTTTATAAGTAAAAGACAAGTCAATGCATTTTGCCCTGATCTGCCCAATGGGGAGACGACAACGTATTCTACAATGACAACTTGTGTTAGGCCTGTGTTAGCAGAAGCCTTGGTTTATTCCAATCGGACAGGTCGTAATTAATAACAATTTGAAACATCTATGGCCATTAATGCTTCTCCTTTTTGGAACTAGATATACGGCCAAATTTGCGCCTCTATTGCAATCACCACCAGTGCATGCCTACGCCACATATCTAAAGATTCCAAATACTCTTTTCTGGTTGCTCTAACTTGTAATGACATAACTTTCTAACCACAAAGGCAAATGAGTCCATTCAAGTTGCTATGCTTGCATTTTTTGCCCTCTACCTATTGAAAGATGAAAAAAAATTTAGTTGAAGGAAAGCCACAGTTTTGAAGAGAGAAACTCCCTTGTGTGTGTGTGAGCCCTTTTGAGAGGTTGTTGAGCATATGTAATGGTACATTGATTCCTTATCAAGTGAGGTGAGAAAAGAAGAGAGAGGAGAAATATAGGGTTTCTATGGTGCTTTGAAGAGCAAGAAGACAAGGGGAATGAAGAAAAAAACACTGAGTTTGTTAGTGGACACTTGAAGAGCCAAGTTCAACTTGAGAAGTCATGTTGGAGGTTTCAGTGGTCAGTGGAAGTTTCCTATTCATACCAGGCAATTGGTTGTGAGATTCCCTAACTCTAACCCTAGATTTACATTATATATATCATCCATGGAATTGAATGCATGCTCGCTAGTTGCTGATATATATACTAAGTAGGGCTTGATTGTGGGGCACTTTATATAAGCTCCAAATTATCTGTATTTATGTATTGTGCTTAGTGGATGCGAAGCATTGGGAGTGGATGCTTCTTTGTAATAGGTACTGCATATTGTACCAGTACTGCATCTGTCATCAGTTGCACCTTGAGAAAATGAGGTGTGGGTACTCCCGACTGTAGGTATAGTAAAAAATAGTGTATTGAGTAAGTACGAAACCTTTACATGCACTACTTCAAGGACATAGGCATATTGCCGAACCTCGTAAAATCCCTATGTTGTAGGTATGTTCATTGTTTGCATTGTATACATTGAAATATGTGGAATATGGAATGAGTGTGCACACTTGGAAGTGTTTATGAGAGGCTGAATGTGCATACGACTGTGTGCGAACAGGGTAATATATATCAAAGTTTGCTAAATCAAACTTGGGGATAGGTTTTGGAGATTAAAATTGGACACTGATTCACCCTTCTCTCAATGACTGTCGGGTTACAACAATATAGTGTAATTGTCAGTTTAACGGGAGATGGTTCTAATATTAGGGTAAACTGTAGGGGAGCCACTATAATTATAGAAAAAAAAAACCATTAAAAAGAAAATTTTAAGTATAAATTATTATACTTTAGAAGAAGGAAGAATAGGGTCATAATTGTGATAGAGACAACCAGGACACCCGACTAGCTTTGATAGACAATGTCGCGCGTCATCCCACCAACAATCAGAGTCCTAGCCCTAGAAAAGTGAGACCCACGAAGTGGCTTGTCTAGAACCCAAACAAATCGACCGTCTAGCCTTCGCCAAGGGATGAGGAGCTACTTCTTTTACTCCCCTTTTTGGGCAGTAGGCAATTATCACACTCTCCTAAAAATCATGTATAAAAAAATAAATAAATAAAACAAAATTCGGACAAAAAAGAAACGAGGAAGGAGGAAGTGGTGGGTCCCATATATATATATATATATATTGATAAAAAGAAACATATATATATATTGATAAAAAGAAAATTTATTCATGATTAAGGTGAAGTACTCATGGAAGGAGTAGAACACATCTCTTGAATCCATGAATTAGATTGGGTTAGACAGTCACACACGTCATCGACAATGCCCTCCTAGTTAGTTAGCCGAGTTTATAATCTCCCTTGGAACAAAGTAGTAAATACAAGAAGCAAAGTGAGAAGCCAAGAGTAGGATATCTTCCAGCATGCCTCTAATCTTGAACAGTGAAGATGTAATTCCCTTATTCAAATAGGATATTACATGATCCTATTCACTAATAATTTTCTCATAATCTATAGACATAACCTCTAGCATGACTGACCGGATAATCATCGCCTCACCTATTGTTGAGTATTCAAAACATGCTGGACTAGTGGATCATCATGAGAGTTCCGACCAATAAAACCAGGACCAACATAAACACTGCCCGAATTAAGTTTGAAGAACATCACCAAGGAAAGAATTCTATCTTTGTAATCAAGTCCAACTTCCACAATTTAGTCCTAAAAAGACATCCAGTAAAATAACCAAATTGACGGATTTTAGAAATCTTAGATTGAAGAACAACAAAATTAACAAATTGGGTTGGGTAAAAAACCGGTCCGTGAGGGCGCTGGTGAAGCTCCATCCTTCTCTTCTCGTCTTTACTGTCCATGTTGCTTGGGACAGGGGTCCAGCATCGCACTGGACGGTAAAGAAATTGTAAAGGATCTGAATCCCACGAATTCTCTCTACATTTTGAAGTCATTTAGGTTTGTCATAGCCTAATAGAATCAGAGTTACTCAGAAATCAAATAACAACAACTAGAAAGATATTTTGGCAAACTTTACAATGTACGGTTGTAATTGCCTAATAGTCAAGAGTTGACCTATGATGAATAGAGAATATATGACAACCTAATGGTCAGATGTCCCATTGTAAAGGAAAACTTTAGCTTTACATTTTTGCTTGAAAAAAAATCTCTTAGGATAATATGCATAAAGAGAACGCCAAAATGCTAAAACGTATGCGAACACATTTTAATGAATCATCTACTACATATGGAAATCCAATTTTATACAATTAGAAGAAAAAGTTGCATCAAGATTCCCCCCCCCCCCCTTTTGGTAGGAGTATCAGCATTGTAATCGTTCCAATTTTAACATTACAAATGGATACGGTGAGGGGATTCCTCCTTCAACATGGGGAAAGGAAACTCATACCATTTCTGCATTTCTACTGGTTAAATAAATTAAATTTGGGTAAAATAAAGAAAATTAATACTCAATCACTATCCAAAGGTACTCAAAGTTATTTGATGGCATGGCTTGTTATTAAAATCAATTTTAAAGTTGTGTTTACTTGTTCAGCCTGATTTTTGACCAAAAAAGACCTTATTAACAAGGAAATCTTCTTAATCTTAAAGGTGGGATGGATAAGAATAGAAACTCTTTGCACTTTTTTTTCTGCTAATGTGGAACCCTTTGAACCTGTTTAATTTTACAGATCAGGCTTAAGGGTGAACTCCAGTTACAAGCAGCCACACCTAACCCATGTAACAAATCAGTTACGGGGAGAATCGAACTAGAGACGTCTATTAACATACAACACCTTTGGACCAATGGAGCTACACCCAGGGTATAAACTCTTTGTAGTTTCAAAGATGTTGGATTACTAAGAATCTTTTTGTTAGATGGGAAGGGGATGCCAAGTATCCTTGTACATATTAATCTCTATATGATACCCAATTTTCCATCAATCTTTACCAACCCCATTTCCTTGGAAAGACCTAGTGAAAGGTTTGCCAGGTCTTTTTCTCTGCTAGGTAATTCAATTCTTAATTTATGATAAGATGGTATTTTTTTTTTCCTGATAGAATGGTGAAAATAAATTTAGGATATGGGGTAGGTTCTTATATTAGAGCACTTCAAGTGCACAATTTTTTTAGGGTTTCTGTGGACATGAAATACACTCACCTTTCACAATAACATTGTGTATCACATGCTGTGGTGTGGCATTGGTGCCCAATCATTTTATAAATCTTCTTCAAGAGTGTTGGGATGCAATGTATGCTTCGGGAGATGTAAGGGTTCAAAGAAACGTACTGTGAGATTTTTTGAATTGCAAAAAGGTGTTTAATTTTTTTGTTTCTTGAAACTTTTTCAACAATGTAGTCGAATTCAAAACACGAGTGAAGGCACGACGTTGGAGTTGCAAGTATGCTTCATGGAGATGTGCTTCAGAAGGATGAAGACAGTCCAAAACTGTGATCTTCGCACAACCAGGTTGGGGTTGCCACTTTTAGATAGCGAAAAGTTTCAACAATGGTTGGGGCTAGGGCAAGTTGAGTGAAGTATCGGGTTTTTTTCACAATTTTTATTCCTCCCACTTGTTTCTTAGAAACAGAAAAAAAAAAAAAAAAAAAAAAGTTTGACTTGTTTCTCCATTCTTGTTTTTAGACTCATAAATAGGCACAAGTTTTATTTCAATTTCGAAAAACAAGTGAAACGAAATAGAAAAATCAAACGATTTTTGAGGTGTTTTTTGTTTCTAGGCAAAAACAAAAAAAAGAAATAAAAAACATGTTTCTATAAACAAAATCGATGTTCTATAGAATCAAAATTATTTTTCCTAAATAGAGGGTGGATTTATTGGCGATTCATCAAATAAGGGGGCAAGCTTATTTTCAATGGTCTAGCGCTCCATACCCCAATATTAATTATAACGGAAGTGCACAAGAAAACGTTCTTCCTATTTGGTAATTCTAAGAACTTATTTGAAAAACTTTGTATGCTACACTAAAATTGCTTAAGGAAGCCTAAGCTGGTCCGTTATTCCTATTTCGTATGCGACCATCCTTCACGTAGTTTTCAAATTTGGATCAGATGGATCAAATCAGTTAGGTTGGCCTAGATCATATTGATTTCGGCGGAGACTAATTCCAATTCTTAATCAATCTGATATTGATCTGCTGGTAAAGTATAAAGATAAAATGGTCTAAAATACTTTTAATACTGATTCGATCGATCATTATGAGTTGAGACCATAGATTTAGGGGACAGTATCAGTATCAGTATCAGTATTGGTATCTGCCAATATCAATCTAATACCGATTCAGATCAGATCGAATCTATGGGTAGCAGTTGGTTTTGCCCCTTTTTTTTGAAAAAAAGTACTAATTTCTTATTATCTTACCCTGAAACAATATGAATAACCGATCTGAATTGGCCAGGGATCGAGGATCAGTTTCAGCCAACACCAATCCAATAGGGTCGATATGAATCCGATACTTGAAACCATGGTTGAGACCGATCCGAGTTTTAAAACCTTGGTCCTTCGCGACAAAGGTTCGATTTTGTTATTTTTGGGGGGTAATGTAGGAAAATAAAAATAGGTAAGCCAAAGAAGCGTATAAGTCAGATACAGGTAGGCTTGTCCGCTTTCCTCCCTCTTTCCTAACCACCTCAAGATTTCTAACTATTTCTTGCCATCTCCTGTAGGCGATCTATTTGCATTTGGAGATCTGACTGGTGAGGGATCCCAATCCTCCTTTCTATAATCCTCTCCTCCCGCATTCATTCTCCGTTACTCAGTTCGATTTAGCGGGTTTTGTTACATATTTGTTGACGATTCAGATCTGGTTCTTCTGCATTTCTCAGCTTCGAAGTGATGGGGCTCCAATTCTCGAGGCTCTTCAGTCGCCTCTTTGCGAAGAAGGAGATGAGGATCCTCATGGTTGGTCTTGACGCGGCCGGTAAAACTACCATTCTTTACAAGCTTAAGCTTGGAGAGATCGTTACCACCATTCCCACCATTGGTGAGTTCCATTTCCTTCTATCATGATTTTATTTTTGTATGATTTCTTTTTGTTTCGTTAGTTTTATAGACTGCTTGATCCACGGTGTTTTGTTCCGCAAATGACAGAATTATTAGCTTTCTTTGTTTTAATCCATTCATGTAGTTTCTGAGTCTGGAATCATACCGGCATAGCATTGTTTCAGTGTTTTTTGTGCTAATTTTTATTATTTTTGGTTCAATTTTACTTTGGGTGGATGAGAATGATCCGGCGGATGGAATTGTATTTGTCTTTTATGCACACTGTTGGATCTATATCTAGAGTTTACGTCAATTGATATCTACATTTCGGTTCTCTACATGTTTGTGTGCATGTGGTGCAAATGTTGGATGAGAAAATTGAAAATATGATGTTATTGAAAAAGATCTACCTTTATGTGGTTGAATTTGAAAACTACATGCCATTTTTCATTTTGTATTGTGGTTGGTTGTGGATGATTAGGCGCTGTTTTATTCTCAGAATTTTTCTCCTTTAAATATTTGAACTGGAATGTTTGATTTTCCAAATGTTGGGTATGTATTGACAGATTCATCTCAACTAGTGGGAGGTTTAGCTGGCCTCTTAGACTATATTAAAACCTTGGCTTCTTCACCATCCATTTTCAGCCCAATGATTTAGTTGAATGCTTGCACAATGCCATCACTGGCTCCTTGTGAGAATTTTAAGTTAAACTGGTGAAGAGCTACTGTTCATTTGGGTAGTAGCATATCAATAGTGACACGTTGGAGCTATTACTGGATTCAAAGTAAATAATTTCAAGCGTTTTAATTTATTTGATGGAAGTTATTAGAAGTGTTAGTATTTTCTTCCATGATGCACCATCATTTCTTTCATGTTTATCATAGTTTTTAAGGCGGTAAGGCGACGGAGGCGTTTGAGGGTCTTTCGGAGCGCCTTAGCGATAAGACGGGCATAAAGCGTTGCCTTATTGACTAAAGCGTTCCTGTGTAATTTTTTTATAAAACCAATCTATTTGGCTCAAATCCTAGTTGAATCCTATTACTCATATGTTAAATAAATATTAAAGGTTCATATATACCAATGTAACATATTCATCAAGAAAACAAATCAATAAAGTGAATAAACTAAGTTCATCTTCATCAATCATCAATATTCAATCATCAATCGTCAATCGTCAATCGTCAATCGTCAATCGTCAATCGTCAATCATCAATCATTAATCATTAATCATCAATCATCATAACATATTAATATATAATATAAATACATAATTATGAAACAAAATTATAAATATAAAGAAAAGAAGACATAAAAAATACAAGTATTTATTATGCTTACCTCTATGATGCCAAAATGAGTGCCTAAGCCCTAAGGTCATCCACTATATTTCTATTCCTGTCAAAGAAGAATGAAGCTCACCGCTACCGGAGAAAAATGGTTTCCTGGATCAGTAGTTCTTCCTTGTTCCTTGATTCCTTCTCAAAGTCCTTTCTTAAAACCCTTGACAAAATCCAAACCCTATTTGTGAATCGGGTTTTTGTTTTATTTGTTTTGGTTATTTTTGGTGGAGTAAAGCGAATCCCATACATCTCAAGTGTTAACAAAACCATACACCTACCAATAAAAAATCTATTTTTGGAATCTTCATCAAGTAATTTTAAAATGTGTTTAAAAAAAAAAAAATCATAAGGCGCCACTTCACATAAGGCGGAGCACTGCCTTACCATCTCTAGACCGCATCAGCGCCTTAAAAACTATGATGTTTATATATTATTGCTTGATAGTTGCGTAATGGTGTTTGGTCGGCAATTCTTTGAGAATTAATATGTTCTTGGTTTTAGGTTTCAACGTTGAGACAGTGGAATACAAAAACATCAGCTTCACTGTTTGGGATGTGGGTGGTCAGGATAAGGTAAGGAGCAATGGAACATGGAACTAATGATTGTGTCATACTTCTATCTCACCCATTTTAGTGTAGAGTCAATTTTATCAAGTATAGCATCTGTTATAAGGTTGATGTATAGGTATTAGAGGCCTTGGATAAGGAGAATTACTGTTCTCACTTTGTAAGGATTTTGTTGGTCTTGCACACCACTTTTGGATGAATGTCCCTTTTCTGAAGAGTTTGTGATACTTCATGAAATCCTTCTGGAATTTCTTATTCCTGTGTCACTCTCAGAATTCATGGGGAAGTTTGCTCACTGAAAATGCAAGGGACACATGCCTCATTTGTGAAATGGTAAAGTCTTCATAAAAAATGCAAGGGACACAACCATATTGCTCTCACAATTATTCAAAGGTCTATTTGATCCAATTGAGACATCCCCAATTTGTAGAGAAGGAGCCAATAGTCCAGCTCTTATGTGGCTGGCTGGCATCTTATATGATTGAGAGTGGTGATGTGCTAAGTTTCTTAGAAGTGAAAAATATCTTCTTGCACTTTTAATTCCGTCTTTGGTTTAATTTTTGTGTCACTTAACTGATCCTATGAAGATATGATGGTTGGTAACAGATCAGACCATTGTGGAGGCACTACTTCCAAAATACACAGGGTCTTATCTTTGTTGTCGACAGCAATGATAGAGACCGTGTAGTTGAGGCAAGGGATGAGCTCCACCGGATGCTAAATGAGGTAAAAATATTATGGGAGCCTCTCCATTCCTAGGAAATGTTATAAATTTTACCTTACATCATAAATATGCTCCTGCTGGTTTTACCATGGGTAAAGTAGCTGCTAGAGGCTTATTTTTTGGGGTTGGGGGGAGAGAGGTTAGTGTCTTTCCATTCTCTTAGTATCAATTGTTTATTGGTGATATACTGAGAAACAAACTTGTTGATTCAGGATGAACTACGAGAAGCTGTGTTGCTTGTTTTTGCCAATAAGCAAGATCTGCCCAATGCAATGAATGCTGCTGAAATTACTGATAAGCTTGGTCTGCATTCCCTACGTCAGCGACACTGGTAAGTTTTCTCATTTTTTCTTCATACTTGGGCTGTTAGGTGGGAATTAGGACTGAAGTGTAAGGGTTTCAATTGGGATAGTTTTGGGTACTTATGAAGGCTCCTAATCGGTTCCCGCCCCAATGGGGCAATCCCATTACTGTCCCATTTATTAAACGGTTTCAAAACTATGCACCAATCCCGTTTAGTAATGGAACGGTCTGGTTCTGGTTTCTTAACCATTCTTGGCATTCAAACACATGAGTCCAAAATTCCTAAGTAAACAATAACTTCCCAAAGATACAAATAATTGAATATATATTCCTAAATCCTAAATATACACAATCAAACAGCAATCCTTAGTTTTCTTCATAATTGTGACATAACCCTTATAGGTTATAACTATAAAGTATTAACTAGGATTAAATATGCATCTTAAATGGTACTGGTGGTTCCAGTTCCTGCCGGTTCCTTATTAGTCTATCGGCTTTGGAACCGTTGGGAAACTGTGTCATCCAGCTAGTAATCAGTCCCAAAATCAGCTCCCACAACCATCCATTTAGAAATGAGGTGGGTCAGTTCTTGGATGGTTCTTGGTTCCGGTACCAAATTGACACCCTTACTTACGTGTACATCTTTTGGCTGGTTTTGCGAATGTGGATGCTTATTCATTAATAATAAAATAGAAAACTGAAACGAAACAAAATAAAAAGATTAGTGAATAGAATTTGATAACTAGGAAGTTGTTGAGAGTCAATTCTTAACTTTCTATCCATTATTTCAAATGGGAAATAGATAAGCTCTGATTCTTATTGATTGTGAGTTATGGAAGCCTTGCAATTTTTATAATTTAAACCTGCTGTAAAATTTTCCACATTAACATGGTGCCGCAAAATCTAGCTGGTACATTCTCCTTAGGATCATGTGGTCCATTCCTAGCTGCTATGATGCCCTGCTTACTTACTAGTGATAAAAAAAGAAAAGGAATGAATATGGATCTTACATGTGGAGAACATCTCTATTGACGTTGCTTTTGAATGTCATGTTTATCAATCATGTGCAATTAGCATAGTAGTATTGAAATTATGGTAAAGGATATGAAATCAAATCTCCATGCAAGCAAAAAATTGACTACTTTTAAAGGAGGATGAATGCCATAAAACAACTCAAACATTTCGTTGATTAATTGTGTATCTGAATTAATACTTGTTTGAATCTTGAGTTTATGAGAGCATGTCAAGTTCTATCTTTGTGTTTGAGTGCTGGGTGATTTTGAAAGATTTCTTGCCACAACCCCCCCCCCCCCACCCAAAAAAAACAAGAAAAAAAAAAATTATGAAACTGTTGAACTGAAGATAAATTCTACTGTACCAAGAGCTAGCTTGTTTGCTGTGAGGTTCTGACTATTCCGGTATAAATTTCCTCTTCTAATGGAATTGATTTTGAATTCTCTATTTTATATCAAACATTTCAGTTAAAATGTTTGTCTCTAAAGCTTTGCCTAGAGATTGACTTGAAAAATTTTAGTTGTTGAATTCAAGTAATATATTGTGTGTGATATGTAATTATGAAAGTGGGCCATATTCTTATTCGGGAATTTCAAATTAAAACCTATTTGTGCTTGTATTGGAGGATATTACAATTGACCTTTACTAAATTTGATCAGCAAAGAGAAAATGAGAAGGATTTAAATGATCCATCTGCTATTGATTTGTTCAATATATATCTGAGCTCTCTTTGAAACCAAATTTTTAGAAGAGGCTTTTAAATATTTTGGCCTGAAGAGCCTAGAGTGATATTTTTTAGGCGACATCTTGAATTTGTAATCTGTCAGTTTATGATTCAGAATTATTCTGTTACCCAGGTACATTCAGAGCACCTGTGCTACTTCTGGTGAGGGATTGTATGAAGGACTGGATTGGCTGTCAAGCAACATTGCCAGCAAGGTAAGAAGGAAAACATTAAATGAAAAAAAAAAGGAATAAAACAGATAATGCCGGTAAGAGTGATAATGCTGGGAGTCAAAATTGCAGGCCCATGCAGCCTTTAAGTAGTGGATACCTTATTTTTCTGGACAAGGATTTAAAACCGAGTATCAGAGATGTGATCAAGCTATGCCAATCCCAGTCCGTATCAGCCAATCAGGCATGACCCTCATGATATTTGTCCAGTATTATGAGGTATCGCATGTATCGATTAGTTTGGCGTTGGCTTGTCCATGATAAATTCGCCTAATATAAGTGCATCCATAGATACCTTTGAAGTTTGAAATACATATTTTTTCCGGACTTTTCCATATATACAGAAAATCTTGCCTCCTTTTTTTTATTTTTTGTTTTTTATTTTTATGGAGACCCAAATTACACATATAATCCACAGAATCCATATTTTTTGGTGAAATAAACTCTCCATCCACCTTCTTCCTCTCCATCTGAGCTTTGCACAGCATGAGAACCCTGGGTTCACATGGTGGTAGATTGAGCCATTGTGGTGCCTTGGCGGAGTGGTTGAAGGAGGGGGATTATAGTGGCAGCCGAGAGAGAGGCTGCTGAAGTCATTGCCCTTGGTCAGATGAACTTCATCAAATAGAAAACTTTCTTGAAGAAGACCCAAAAACAAGAACTTACTAGGGATAGTCGTCCTGATCTATTCTAAATCATTTGGAAAACGTTGAAATACTGAATGCCTCTTTAAACTTATTTTAAAATGTGAATTCTACATATACTCTTGTAGTTTTACTGGGAAATTTATGAGCATTTCTTCTTGCACTTTTTCTCTATCCTTATTTGACTCTGTACGATTGAACAGTAATAGGTTACCTTTTTACTTGTTTTGGTAGAAATTGAGGAATGTTGCCTAGATTATAAAATTTTAGTTTTCTTAACAATGATATGGGAACCCATTTGAGTGACACCACTTGCTTCATTTCTTCCAGGCCTGATCTTTCACTTCTGGTGGAGAATTTGGGAATTATATTGCCAACTCGCTCTAACATGCATGTGATTGCTGGCTCTGTTCCTTCTTCACACAGTTGCTGTTTTCATGAATAGTTCTCTCTCTCTCTCCCCCTCCCCTCCTCCCCTCCTCCCCTCTCCGCAGTTTCATTGCATTTGTTTCAGCTCTATTCTTTTTGTATCTCAAACAGATTAATGGTCATATTTTGTAGAACTCTGAAATTGTTATAAATTTTCAAATATAGTTCCTACATGATTTCTTATATGCTTGTGTGCCTAGATTTTTTGTGTGCTTATTAAGGCTATATTTAATAGAATAGGTTAGTGTTTGCTTTTCCATTGGTGGATGCTGAGTCCACATTTTATGCATCAAATTTGATCAACTTGGATCATCCCCAAATGGCCAAACTCCTTGGCAGTGGCCTGTGCCCGGTACTTACTTATCTGCATTGATGTGCTACCCTCCAGCTTTCCTCACATCGTGCACTGCCAGCGAGGAATTTGATGTTGGGGTGGTACCTTTTAGGTGTGGGGCTACTACCTTGCCTACTTCAGTGCCCCATCACTTGTTCTACAAATTCTAAAGCAGAATCTTAAATCATTCGTTTCCTAGATGACTCCCAGTTGATTTCTTGCCCTATTCTATTCTAGTTCACCATAGATGACTGATATGTTGACAGATGATGAAACAAGTCATTGAAATAAGGACAATGTTTTCCTTCACAATTCACCGCATGGATCGAAGGGCCCTGTGGTCAGTTATTTAGCACTGTTGGTTGGCACATAGTGCAGTAGAGCACTGGTGGTAGCTGGAGTCTCAATCCCGTTCTGTATCTAGTCCCCACCCACTGTTGCTACTTTATAACCAATATATACATTTATTACAATCCCCTGTCATATGAGGGGTTGACGTTGATCCCGCATCTGTTTCACAAGAAAATTGATGTGGATTAATAGTCTTGGGTTCCTTCATCTTGTAAGTTAGTTTATGGAGATTTACATTTAGTTTAGAAATAATAAAATTAATAAAAAATCAACCAAAACAAAAAAGGGCAAAGTGATACAAAAAGAACTCTGTTCGATTTTGTTAGTCCTATCTATAAGAGGAGATTATATGAAAATGGAACCGATTCTTTCCTTTCCTCGGGTATTGGCCATCCGTCGGGAGTTTCGGGTTTAATACAGATATTTTAGCAACAAATCCAATAAATCTAAGTGTAGTGCTTGGTGTATTGATCTTTTTTGGAAAGGGAGTGTGTGCGAGTTGTTTAACTTTTTCAAGATCCGTATCATATATATATGTGTATAGATATATATATATATATATATATATGGGAGATAGCTCGGTCTGTGGTCAAGAGAACTTAGAGAAGAGTGTTTGTGCTGTGTTCAAAGGCCATTATAGTCCATACAACTAATTTAAGGCCCCACATTGTTATCGCATTGTTTAAATAACCGGCCCTCATTAGGCCAGGTATGAATATGTTCACATTTGGTTGGATGGTTACCACTTTTTTTTTTTTTTTTTTTTTTTTTTTTTTTAAGATCAACAAAGAAATATATTATGAGTAAAGAAATATACATGATTAATGTCTAGGCATACCTAGATAGACAAAAAACAAGCACAAAATGAAACTTTACCTCCACCTTCGGTAATGCGATCAGAGGAGAGAACCCACAACTTTGACTAAGGGACTACCTTCAGCATGACCATCAGCACAACCTGTACCACTTTCCAATCCATAATAGGGCTATAAATGGGTTATCAATCTATAATCAAGCTAAAAATAAGGTATTAACGGTTGGTTACCAGACCCAATCGACCCCTGTTAGGCACCTGTTGGCAACTATCAAAGGACTAATTTGACTAATTGGTCCGGTTTTAGGCTTTAACCAGTCAGTTCCAATTAGGCTTATCAGTGCTTGTATCTTTTGACACTCCCATTCCACACCACCCTACCCCACCCACCCCACAACTTTTTTAAGCAATCATTTGTATTAAAAAGAAAGAGAAATAAAGAATAGAATGTACAGACAAAAAGGCCTAAGCCTACACTCTAACAAAAGAAAGCTCCACAGAGCCAACTTATTCCTACCTTCAACATTGCCATCAGCAGGTCCACTTTAACCCTACTAGAAACAAACCGAAAGAAGAACACATAACTATCCACAAAACCAAGATCTTCCCTGGACATCCAGAAGCAACTCGTTCTTGATTGGCCAGCCAAAAACCTTGGACTTCCAAAAAGTTTTACATGTAAAAGTGGGAGTACTTGGCTTTGGCCTTTGTTGTAGGCCTTATGTATAGGCCCAACCAAAGTCTTCATTTCCCTGGAAAGCACCATAATGTGGGAAAAAGGAATAACGCGGATCTATGTACATTATGGGTTGGTCACCAAGCTGGTCGCATGGCCTCCACACTACTACCCGACCAATGTGGGAGTGTGCACAGGCACCTGTGAGAGGGTGTAGGGGAGTGCTATTAGATAGTGATCTTTTCCTCTACAAATTTTGTTTGACCGCAAGGGGAATTAAGAAGAAGGGAAATGGAATTTTAAAACTTAAAAAAGATGGCTTTTGTAATCATTATTCCAATCACCAATTCTAAATCATTCCATTTTTTATTATTAAATTACACATACTTTGCATCCAAATCCCATGAGTTTAAAACTAAAAAAGATAAAAATTACATGTAAAAAGCATTATTACTAAGTATTATAAAGAAATTTCAATAGCTTCGGTTTGAAAAATTTTAACCTTTAATTTCCCTTGCAAAACGTAGCCTACATTTATAAGAAGTCAATAGGAATCAGAACAATTACTCGGTTCAAAATAGACATGAAAAATATATTACAATATGGTCCATAAGGTTGAGTAGTAACTGTGAGATTTTCCATGTAGCTGATAAAAAAGGGAAATTAAACCAATGGTTTGTTGACAGACACCCTCCATGTGGCTTAATTTCAATAGCCAATGTAACCTGCCTAGGCTGAAGGGGACATATTGTGATACCTCTACCAGGGAACTCTAATTTCCAGTGCCTTAATTAAGAGAATATGGCAGGTTCAGGTATAATAGACAGAGCAACCAACCACTTTTGTCCCTTTCATTCTAGGAAGATCTTGTTATGTGTTGGTGTATAAAGGTTAAGTGGCAAGTCTCAACACATGTACATAAGTGGCAATTAGTAAACTGAAAACTCAAGCTTGGCTCAAAGAATGAGGCAAAAATCTAAACCCCAAGAAGGGTAGCTGTACTGGCCTAAAATAAATTTGGATCCGAATCCTCCCCAACAATTTTCCTTCAACCAAACTTATGCACGTAACCCAACACCTGGTGGCACGCAGGCCCAAACATATTTGGTTGGAGAGTCATTGGAGAGGATCCCAATCTATGGTGTAAGGTTCTTGTAAATTTGAAATCTCAAGGTTCTTCATGTTCTAATGTAGTCAAATTCATCCATTGGTGACAGTCAACTGAAACCAAACATGTTTGATAAGTTTATCTCATGATGACTGATATAAACTCTGATAGTTGATACTACAAAACCGATATAAACCACCAAGACAACCCCACCATTTTGCTCTTCTGCGTACACCTTAGATGGAATACTTAAAATTCTCTGTATTAAGCACTACCAACAAAACTTTTGCCCTAATCCAAATAAGCAGAAGTATCAATTCTGCAAAAAATTAGCTAGGATCCAGAGAAGTGATTTAACATATAAGGAGATCATTAAAGACTGAAAACCCTGAAACTCAATAATTCAAATGCTTAAGAATCTAACTATATATCAGAAGCAATCTCAACTTAGGGCAAAAGGCCAAGATGCTAGCTGCTTGATTAAAGAAGTCTACTGTTTATATAGGACAAAGCCAGATTCACCCCCAAAACCCACTTCCTTAAATCCAAATGCCCAGAGGAAAAAATCAGTTTAACATGCAGCATCACCTAACTGGGTAATTGGCTTGATGTTGTTTCTTATACACGCAGCCTCCCGTGTTTGAAATGCCTGGAACCTGCCCAATTGAGATGAATTGAAATTGTAAACTTGCAGCTATGCTTCTTGTATGTTGCCCTTGGATTCATCAGATTCTGGTACAAACCACTTGTTCACACGTTGACGAGCAAGAGATACCTATGAACAATTCAGTCGAAAAATAATTGGTCTCTGAGTGTGGAATAAATAAATATACACATGCTGTAACATAGTTAAGATTCTCCCTCGAGCTCAGTAATTTATGGTACACAACATCAATCCATACCAGCCTTGCAGATGGGTCAGACAGGTAGCCCCAAAAAAGCAGGCAACCTTTCTATTTGAATTCTCCATTTGATCAAGGATATAGTTAAACTTTAGACCACATCAGTATATGTTCGATGAAAGATCTGGGGCCATCATTCATGGCATGAATCAACAGGAATGCATACCAAGGGATGTAATTATTTGAACTTGAAGTAGATAAACTAGTATCTGAATTCATATCAAATATGATTCGGATCTCAATTTAAATCCATCATCAAATTGATTTCTCAAAATCATTAATAAAACAATATAGTTTTGCATAAAATTCAGGAAAAAATAGAAATAAATACATATATGATACTATAGCTACTATGTTTGGGTTGAATGCAGAGGCTGAGTATAGAGCTATGGTCATATTGCAACAGAGTTGATGTGGTTGAAGTCTCTCCGATAGGAATTAGGGTTCTCAGTTCCTAAACTAATAAGATGTATTGTGACAATCAAGCTAGCAATATACCAAACATATTGGGTTGATTATCATTTTGTGAGAAATGCAGTTATGCAAAAGCTTATTTCAACTCTGTCAACTCTGGCAATCAGCTTAGCGATATGTTTACAAAGACGTTGTTTTGACCTGCGTTTCTTCGTTCTGCCCACTAGCAATCGAACTCTCCCCAAAGAAAGTAGTTATCGGCTAGCTTGATTAAAGGATTAATTATCCCAATTTTTATGGTCAAGGACAACTAATGTCCAGCAAATTTTGTGGAAGATTATCTTCAGATTTGAATAGATTCTGAGCCAGCATGTTTCCAGATTTGAAGAGGTCGTCCAGCATGTCAAGCCAATATTCTGCCTATGTAATACAACCAGCTTTATTTGAAGATATATGTCCAGAAGATTCTGCAAAATCTCACTCATCTTACAACCCATCAAAGAATATATATTCTGAAGACTGTTCCAGTGAGCATACTATTCTGAAATTTGTTGATCTGTTGAAGTCTGTTCAAAGAGGTGATTTAAATGCTGGACAACAGTGTTTCAATCCTCCTGTAGAGTTGGTGCTTAGCTGAACTGGCATCTACATTAATACATACATATATATTGTTTGGTGTCCATGGACCTTGGCTGGTGTCCATGGACCTCTGTACCATGGGCTTATGTCTTTGTCTAAGTAGTTTATTCACTTATTGTTTCTTATCTTTCCTGTTGTAATTAGACTCTAGGTTACTATTGTAAGGGCAAGAGATCACTACACTGCTGGCTCAGGTACACGCCAGCGTGCGGGCCAATGGAAGGGTGCGAGGGAGCATCTTCAACATGGGGCCAGCACAGTCTTTCTACACCCACTGTGTCTAGGCATGTACCTATGCCAGCAGGTAGTGTTATTTCTTCCCTGTTGTAATTGGACTTTAGGCTTAGACAAATTAGTGTTTTATTTCATTATGTAATCTTTTCAGTTAATCAGTTGATATAAACAACCTTGGCTAGTTCAATAGGAATCATTCTATTCTATAGTACAGCCCTCTAACCCATCTCACGACTTCTCCCATGTTCTTCCTCTCCTTTCTCCTTCTCTGGTTGTTGGTTTCTTAAGTTCTGAAGTTTTTACACTGGCTACAGAGATTCTAGAGGATTGTTGCTTTGTAAGGAAAAGGGGCTACAAAAGGTTTCAGTTCGTTCAGACTCTTGAGGTGGCAGTGGATGTCCTTGAGGGCAAAGCCCACTGCCCTTGGGGTGTTCTATACCTTTTCTTCTATATATATATATATATATATATTGGCCCGAAGGAGAGTTGAACTCATGACCTCTTAATTTTGAGGTGTTGGTCTTTGCCAACTGAGCAACCCCCTTGGGGTGGGGTGTTTTATACCTGAGTGTTATTTCACATATAGTTGGTGACTTTCTTTGTGTTATTTCAGTATTGTCCAGAGAGAGGTGAATCAACCAGTGGAGTATATTGCTTCTCTTCTTCAGAGGAGGAATTGTGTAATTCCCTGATGATTTCTCATCTGATATGGCTACTCTGGTTCATAATGATGCCAAACACTATATTTATCAATGGATGCAACTCTCATCTTTGATGAAATTTTATATTATCCATCAAAAAATGGTAGTTAGGCGGAGCCCATGAAAATGTTCTCATGGTGCTCCATACTTGTTTAATATTTTTAATATTTGTTTTATATTTTTAATATTTGTTTTATATTTTTAATATTTGTTATTTCATTTACTTAAGATATTATTCATAAATAAGCAAATACCCCCTATTTGAATCCAATAAAAATAGTTTAAAAATCAAATTCCAAAAGGATAAAAAGTCAACCCCCCAGTCCGAGAACAAAAACTGGATTTTGGTTATAGGGACGATTTTCAACTTTTAAATGCTAGGGTTTTTCTTAATTATGAAAATTTTATAAATTCTATCATGTTAAAACATTGCTAAAAACCAAAAGTCCGGTAAAAAAATATTTTGTTTTGATATTCATAAAATTATTTTCATTCAGGCGATTTTAACAGTATTCGCACACTTAAAAATAAGTTTGACTGAAGCATTACTTTGTCATTGCAACTCAGATTTAAGTAATCTTAGACTTGTTAGAAAGCTGGTTTTATATTATAACTAATACAAAAAGTCTCATGTAAAAATAAAATCATTTGACCAGTCAAACTTATTATAGAATAAGAGCATTTCTCTAAATGTTGATTTTTTATAACTTAATATGACTTAATGTTAATTTTTTATGGTTTGATGTGGCTAAATGTTGATTTTTAATGACTTGATGTGGCTTAATCTTGATTTTTTATGATGCAAGGTATATATAACTTACTAAATAATGTTAGAAAATAGGAAAAATAAAAAATAACACTTGTTCGCCTAGTTCGCCTTAAGGCGGGCGCCTTCTCGCCTAAGCGCTTAGATAGCCCTCCACCGCCTTGGTTTGCCTTGGCGCCGTGACAACTATGCTTCTGATTCCTCTTTATACAAGCCAACCTGACTGATATTGGGGGGAAAAACATCTGAGCTTTAGGCATCAGAAATTCGAATAGGGCAGAGGGGGATCTCAGTCGGGCAATAGTCACATGGTACACCACTGCACCAGAAGCAATTGTTGGTAGTCATATTGCCAAATATATTATTTATTTTTACTGAATTAAGTACATCATAAAACTGCATATGCAGTGAACTGAACCCATGTCACTCAGTACATCTTGATATGCAAAAAAAATTAAAGTATATAAAAAACCTTTTTAACATGCAAGGCAACTTAACTCCCGACTCCTGAGGACCTGAGCCAAGTCAAAAATCCAAGCCAGCAAACTATGATTCACAGTGTCAGATTCTGACAGATCAGAAGGGTACT